>NW_026045315.1:0-128283 GCF_943734845.2 Anopheles funestus
GGTGTCTTGGCTAATGTGTCTTGGCTAAGGTGTCTTGGCTAAGGTGTCTTGGCTAAGGTGTCTTGGCTAAGGTGTCTTGGCTAAGGTGTCTTGGCTAATGTGTCTCGGCTAAGGTGTCTGGGCTAAGGTGTCTTGGCTAAGGTGTCTTGGCTTAGGTGTCTTGGCTTAGGTGTCTTGGCTAAGGTGTCTTGGCTAAGGTGTCTTGGCTAAGGTGTCTTGGCTAAGGTGTCTTGGCTAAGGTGTCTTGGCTAATGTGTCTCGGCTAAGGTGTCTGGGCTAAGGTGTCTTGGCTAAGGTGTCTTGGCTAAGGTGTCTTGGCTAAGGTGTCTTGGCTAAGGTGTCTTGGCTAAGGTGTCTTGGCTAAGGTGTCTTGGCTAAGGTGTCTTGGCTAATGTGTCTCGGCTAAGGTGTCTGGGCTAAGGTGTCTTGGCTAAGGTGTCTTGGCTAAGGTGTCTTGGCTAAAGTGTCTTGGCTAAGGTGTCTTGGCTAAGGTGTCTTGGCTAAGGTGTCTTGGCTAAGGTGTCTTGGCTAAGGTGTCTTGGCTAATGTGTCTCGGCTAAAGTGTCTGGGCTAAGGTGTCTTGGCTAAGGTGTCTTGGCTTAGGTGTCTTGGCTAAGGTGTCTTGGCTAAGGTGTCTTGGCTAAGGTGTCTTGGCTAAGGTGTCTTGGCTAATGTGTCTTGGCTAAGGTGTCTTGGCTAAGGTGTCTTGGCTAAGGTGTCTTGGCTAATGTGTCTCGGCTAAGGTGTCTTGGCTAAGGTGTCTTGGCTAAGGTGTCTTGGCTAAGGTGTCTTGGCTAATGTGTCTCGGCTAAGGTGTCTTGGCTAAGGTGTCTTGGCTAAGGTGTCTTGGCTAAGGTGTCTGGGCTAAGGTGTCTCGGCTAAGGTGTCTGGGCTAAGGTGTCTTGGCTAAGGTGTCTTGGCTTAGGTGTCTTGGCTAAGGTGTCTTGGCTAAGGTGTCTTGGCTAAGGTGTCTTGGCTAAGGTGTCTTGGCTAAGGTGTCTTGGCTAATGTGTCTCGGCTAAGGTGTCTGGGCTAAGGTGTCTGGGCTAAGGTGTCTTGGCTAAGGTGTCTTGGCTAAGGTGTCTTGGCTAAGGTGTCTTGGCTAAGGTGTCTTGGCTAAGGTGTCTTGGCTAAGGTGTCTTGGCTAAGGTGTCTTGGCTAAGGTGTCTTGGCTTAGGTGTCTTGGCTAAGGTGTCTTGGCTAAGGTGTCTTGGCTAAGGTGTCTGGGCTAAGGTGTCTTGGCTAAGGTGTCTTGGCTAAGGTGTCTTGGCTAAGGTGTCTTGGCTAAGGTGTCTTGGCTAAGGTGTCTTGGCTAAGGTGTCTTGGCTAAGGTGTCTTGGCTAAGGTGTCTTGGCTTAGGTGTCTTGGCTAAGGTGTCTTGGCTAAGGTGTCTTGGCTAAGGTGTCTTGGCTAATGTGTCTCGGCTAAGGTGTCTGGGCTAAGGTGTCTTGGCTAAGGTGTCTTGGCTAAGGTGTCTTGGCTATGGTGTCTTGGCTAAGGTGTCTTGGCTAATGTGTCTTGGCTAAGGTGTCTTGGCTAAGGTGTCTTGGCTAAGGTGTCTTGGCTAAGGTGTCTTGGCTAATGTGTCTCGGCTAAGGTGTCTTGGCTAAGGTGTCTTGGCTAAGGTGTCTTGGCTAAGGTGTCTTGGCTAATGTGTCTCGGCTAAGGTGTCTGGGCTAAGGTGTCTTGGCTAAGGTGTCTTGGCTAAGGTGTCTTGGCTATGGTGTCTTGGCTAAGGTGTCTTGGCTAATGTGTCTTGGCTAAGGTGTCTTGGCTAAGGTGTCTTGGCTAAGGTGTCTTGGCTAATGTGTCTCGGCTAAGGTGTCTTGGCTAAGGTGTCTTGGCTTAGGTGTCTTGGCTAAGGTGTCTTGGCTAATGTGTCTCGGCTAAGGTGTCTGGGCTAAGGTGTCTTGGCTAATGTGTCTCGGCTAAGGTGTCTGGGCTAAGGTGTCTTGGCTAAGGTGTCTTGGCTAAGGTGTCTTGGCTAAGGTGTCTTGGCTAAGGTGTCTTGGCTAAGGTGTCTTGGCTAAGGTGTCTTGGCTAAGATGTCTTGGCTAAGGTGTCTTGGCTAAGGTGTCTTGGCTAAGGTGTCTTGGCTAAGGTGTCTTGGCTAAAGTGTCTTGGCTAAGGTGTCTTGGCTAAGGTGTCTTGGCTAAGGTGTCTTGGCTAAGGTGTCTTGGCTAAGGTGTCTTGGCTAATGTGTCTCGGCTAAGGTGTCTGGGCTAAGGTGTCTTGGCTAAGGTGTCTTGGCTAAGGTGTCTTGGCTAAGGTGTCTTGGCTAAGGTGTCTTGGCTAATGTGTCTTGGCTAAGGTGTCTTGGCTAATGTGTCTTGGCTAAGGTGTCTTGGCTAAGGTGTCTTGGCTAAGGTGTCTTGGCTAAGGTGTCTTGGCTAAGGTGTCTTGGCTAATGTGTCTCGGCTAAGGTGTCTTGGCTAAGGTGTCTTGGCTAAGGTGTCTTGGCTAAGGTGTCTTGGCTAAGGTGTCTTGGCTAAGGTGTCTTGGCTAAGGTGTCTTGGCTAATGTGTCTCGGCTAAGGTGTCTGGGCTAAGGTGTCTTGGCTAAGGTGTCTTGGCTAAGGTGTCTTGGCCAAGGTGTCTTGGCTAAGGTGTCTTGGCTAAGGTGTCTTGGCTAAGGTGTCTTGGCTAAGGTGTCTTGGCTAATGTGTCTCGGCTAAGGTGTCTGGGCTAAGGTGTCTTGGCTAAGGTGTCTTGGCTAAGGTGTCTTGGCTAAGGTGTCTTGGCTAAGGTGTCTCGGCTAAGGTGTCTGGGCTAAGGTGTCTTGGCTAAGGTGTCTTGGCTAAGGTGTCTTGGCTAAGGTGTCTTGGCTAAGGTGTCTTGGCTAAGGTGTCTTGGCTAAGGTGTCTTGGCTAAGATGTCTTGGCTAAGGTGTCTTGGCTAAGGTGTCTTGGCTAAGGTGTCTTGGCTAAAGTGTCTTGGCTAAGGTGTCTTGGCTAAAGTGTCTTGGCTAAGGTGTCTTGGCTAAGGTGTCTTGGCTAAGGTGTCTTGGCTAAGGTGTCTTGGCTAAGGTGTCTTGGCTAATGTGTCTCGGCTAAGGTGTCTGGGCTAAGGTGTCTTGGCTAAGGTGTCTTGGCTAAGGTGTCTTGGCTAAGGTGTCTTGGCTAAGGTGTCTTGGCTAATGTGTCTTGGCTAAGGTGTCTTGGCTAATGTGTCTTGGCTAAGGTGTCTTGGCTAAGGTGTCTTGGCTAAGGTGTCTTGGCTAAGGTGTCTTGGCTAAGGTGTCTTGGCTAAGGTGTCTTGGCTTAGGTGTCTTGGCTAAGGTGTCTTGGCTAAGGTGTCTTGGCTAAGGTGTCTTGGCTAAGGTGTCTTGGCTAAGGTGTCTTGGCTAATGTGTCTCGGCTAAGGTGTCTGGGCTAAGGTGTCTTGGCTAAGGTGTCTTGGCTAAGGTGTCTTGGCTAAGGTGTCTTGGCTAAGGTGTCTTGGCTAAGGTGTCTCGGCTAAGGTGTCTTGGCTAAGGTGTCTTGGCTAAGGTGTCTTGGCTAAAGTGTCTTGGCTAAGGTGTCTTGGCTAAGGTGTCTTGGCTAAGGTGTCTTGGCTAAGGTGTCTTGGCTAATGTGTCTCGGCTAAGGTGTCTGGGCTAAGGTGTCTTGGCTAAGGTGTCTTGGCTTAGGTGTCTTGGCTAAGGTGTCTTGGCTAAGGTGTCTTGGCTAAGGTGTCTTGGCTAAGGTGTCTTGGCTAAGGTGTCTTGGCTAATGTGTCTCGGCTAAGGTGTCTGGGCTAAGGTGTCTTGGCTAAGGTGTCTTGGCTAAGGTGTCTTGGCTAAGGTGTCTTGGCTAAGGTGTCTTGGCTAAGGTGTCTTGGCTAAGGTGTCTTGGCTAAGGTGTCTTGGCTTAGGTGTCTTGGCTAAGGTGTCTTGGCTAAGGTGTCTTGGCTAAGGTGTCTTGGCTAAGGTGTCTTGGCTAATGTGTCTCGGCTAAGGTGTCTGGGCTAAGGTGTCTTGGCTAAGGTGTCTTGGCTAAGGTGTCTTGGCTAATGTGTCTCGGCTAAGGTGTCTGGGCTAAGGTGTCTTGGCTAAGGTGTCTTGGCTAAGGTGTCTTGGCTATGGTGTCTTGGCTAAGGTGTCTTGGCTAATGTGTCTTGGCTAAGGTGTCTTGGCTAAGGTGTCTTGGCTAAGGTGTCTTGGCTAAGGTGTCTTGGCTAATGTGTCTCGGCTAAGGTGTCTTGGCTAAGGTGTCTTGGCTAAGGTGTCTTGGCTAAGGTGTCTTGGCTAATGTGTCTCGGCTAAGGTGTCTGGGCTAAGGTGTCTTGGCTAAGGTGTCTTGGCTAAGGTGTCTTGGCTATGGTGTCTTGGCTAAGGTGTCTTGGCTAATGTGTCTTGGCTAAGGTGTCTTGGCTAAGGTGTCTTGGCTAAGGTGTCTTGGCTAATGTGTCTCGGCTAAGGTGTCTTGGCTAAGGTGTCTTGGCTTAGGTGTCTTGGCTAAGGTGTCTTGACTAATGTGTCTCGGCTAAGGTGTCTGGGCTAAGGTGTCTTGGCTAATGTGTCTCGGCTAAGGTGTCTGGGCTAAGGTGTCTTGGCTAAGGTGTCTTGGCTAAGGTGTCTTGGCTAAGGTGTCTTGGCTAAGGTGTCTTGGCTAAGGTGTCTTGGCTAAGGTGTCTTGGCTAAGATGTCTTGGCTAAGGTGTCTTGGCTAAAGTGTCTTGGCTAAGGTGTCTTGGCTAAGGTGTCTTGGCTTAGGTGTCTTGGCTAAGGTGTCTTGGCTAATGTGTCTCGGCTAAGGTGTCTGGGCTAAGGTGTCTTGGCTAAGGTGTCTTGGCTAAGGTGTCTTGGCTAAGGTGTCTTGGCTAAGGTGTCTTGGCTAAGGTGTCTTGGCTAAGATGTCTTGGCTAAGGTGTCTTGGCTAAGGTGTCTTGGCTAAGGTGTCTTGGCTAAGGTGTCTTGGCTAAGGTGTCTTGGCTAAGATGTCTTGGCTAAGGTGTCTTGGCTAATGTGTCTCGGCTAAGGTGTCTTGGCTAATGTGTCTCGGCTAAGGTGTCTGGGCTAAGGTGTCTTGGCTAATGTGTCTCGGCTAAGGTGTCTGGGCTAAGGTGTCTTGGCTAAGGTGTCTTGGCTAAGGTGTCTTGGCTAAGGTGTCTGGGCTAAGGTGTCTTGGCTAAGGTGTCTTGGCTAAGGTGTCTTGGCTAAGGTGTCTTGGCTAAGGTGTCTTGGCTAAGGTGTCTTGGCTAAGGTGTCTTGGCTAAGGTGTCTTGGCTAAGATGTCTTGGCTAAGGTGTCTTGGCTAAGGTGTCTTGGCTAAGGTGTCTTGGCTAAGGTGTCTTGGCTAAGGTGTCTTGGCTAAAGTGTCTTGGCTAAGGTGTCTTGGCTAAGGTGTCTTGGCTAAGGTGTCTTGGCTAAGGTGTCTTGGCTAATGTGTCTTGGCTGAGGTGTCTGGGCTAAGGTGTCTTGGCTAAGGTGTCTTGGCTAAGGTGTCTTGGCTAATGTGTCTTGGCTAAGGTGTCTTGGCTAAGGTGTCTTGGCTAAGGTGTCTTGGCTAAGGTGTCTTGGCTAAGGTGTCTTGGCTAAGGTGTCTTGGCTAAGGTGTCTTGGCTAAGGTGTCTTGGCTAAGGTGTCTTGGCTAAGGTGTCTTGGCTAAGGTGTCTTGGCTAAGGTGTCTTGGCTAATGTGTCTTGGCTAAGGTGTCTTGGCTAAGGTGTCTTGGCTAAGGTGTCTTGGCTAATGTGTCTCGGCTAAGGTGTCTTGGCTAAGGTGTCTTGGCTTAGGTGTCTTGGCTAAGGTGTCTTGGCTAATGTGTCTCGGCTAAGGTGTCTGGGCTAAGGTGTCTTGGCTAAGGTGTCTTGGCTAAGGTGTCTTGGCTAAGGTGTCTTGGCTAAGGTGTCTTGGCTAAGGTGTCTTGGCTAAGGTGTCTTGGCTAATGTGTCTTGGCTAAGGTGTCTTGGCTAAGGTGTCTTGGCTAAGGTGTCTTGGCTAAGGTGTCTTGGCTAAGGTGTCTTGGCTAAGGTGTCTTGGCTATTGTGTCTCGGCTAAGGTGTCTTGGCTAAGGTGTCTTGGCTAAGGTGTCTTGGCTAAGGTGTCTTGGCTAAGGTGTCTTGGCTAAGGTGTCTTGGCTAAGGTGTCTTGGCTAAGGTGTCTTGGCTAAGGTGTCTTGGCTTAGGTGTCTTGGCTAAGGTGTCTTGGCTAAGGTGTCTTGGCTAAGGTGTCTTGGCTAAGGTGTCTTGGCTAAGGTGTCTTGGCTAATGTGTCTCGGCTAAGGTGTCTGGGCTAAGGTGTCTTGGCTAAGGTGTCTTGGCTAAGGTGTCTTGGCTAAGGTGTCTTGGCTAAGGTGTCTTGGCTAAGGTGTCTTGGCTAAGGTGTCTTGGCTAAGGTGTCTTGGCTAAGTTGTCTTGGCTAAGGTGTCTTGGCTAAGGTGTCTTGGCTAAGGTGTCTTGGCTTAGGTGTCTTGGCTAAGGTGTCTTGGCTAATGTGTCTCGGCTAAGGTGTCTGGGCTAAGGTGTCTTGGCTAAGGTGTCTTGGCTAAGGTGTCTTGGCTAAGGTGTCTTGGCTAAGGTGTCTTGGCTAAGGTGTCTTGGCTAAGGTGTCTTGGCTAAGGTGTCTTGGCTAAGGTGTCTTGGCTAAGGTGTCTTGGCTAAGGTGTCTTGGCTAAGGTGTCTTGGCTAAGGTGTCTTGGCTAAGATGTCTTGGCTAAGGTGTCTTGGCTAATGTGTCTCGGCTAAGGTGTCTTGGCTAATGTGTCTCGGCTAAGGTGTCTGGGCTAAGGTGTCTTGGCTAATGTGTCTCGGCTAAGGTGTCTGGGCTAAGGTGTCTTGGCTAAGGTGTCTTGGCTAAGGTGTCTTGGCTAAGGTGTCTGGGCTAAGGTGTCTTGGCTAAGGTGTCTTGGCTAAGGTGTCTTGGCTAAGGTGTCTTGGCTAAGGTGTCTTGGCTAAGGTGTCTTGGCTAAGGTGTCTTGGCTAAGATGTCTTGCCTAAGGTGTCTTGGCTAAGGTGTCTTGGCTAAGGTGTCTTGGCTAAGGTGTCTTGGCTAAGGTGTCTTGGCTAATGTGTCTTGGCTAAGGTGTCTTGGCTAAGGTGTCTTGGCTAAGGTGTCTTGGCTAAGGTGTCTTGGCTAAGGTGTCTTGGCTAATGTGTCTCGGCTAAGGTGTCTGGGCTAAGGTGTCTTGGCTAAGGTGTCTTGGCTAAGGTGTCTTGGCTAAGGTGTCTTGGCTAAGGTGTCTTGGCTAATGTGTCTTGGCTAAGGTGTCTTGGCTAATGTGTCTTGGCTAAGGTGTCTTGGCTAAGGTGTCTTGGCTAAGGTGTCTTGGCTAAGGTGTCTTGGCTAAGGTGTCTTGGCTATTGTGTCTCGGCTAAGGTGTCTTGGCTAAGGTGTCTTGGCTAAGGTGTCTTGGCTAAGGTGTCTTGGCTAAGGTGTCTTGGCTAAGGTGTCTTGGCTAAGGTGTCTTGGCTAGTGTGTCTCGGCTAAGGTGTCTTGGCTAAGGTGTCTTGGCTAAGGTGTCTTGGCTAAGGTGTCTTGGCTAAGTTGTCTTGGCTAAGGTGTCTTGGCTAAGGTGTCTTGGCTAAGGTGTCTTGGCTAAGGTGTCTTGGCTAATGTGTCTCGGCTAAGGTGTCTGGGCTAAGGTGTCTTGGCTAAGGTGTCTTGGCTAAGGTGTCTTGGCTAAGGTGTCTTGGCTAAGGTGTCTTGGCTAATGTGTCTTGGCTAAGGTGTCTTGGCTAATGTGTCTTGGCTAAGGTGTCTTGGCTAAGGTGTCTTGGCTAAGGTGTCTTGGCTAAGGTGTCTTGGCTAAGGTGTCTTGGCTAAGGTGTCTTGGCTAAGGTGTCTCGGCTAAGGTGTCTTGGCTAAGGTGTCTTGGCTAAGGTGTCTTGGCTAATGTGTCTTGGCTAAGGTGTCTTGGCTAAGGTGTCTTGGCTAAGGTGTCTTGGCTAATGTGTCTTGGCTAATGTGTCTCGGCAAAGGTGTCTTGGCTAATGTGTCTTGGCTAAGGTGTCTTGGCTAATGTGTTTCGGCAAAGGTGTCTTGGCTAAGGTGTCTTGGCTAAGGTGTCTTGGCTAAGGTGTCTTGGCTAAGGTGTCTTGGCTAATGTGTCTTGGCTAAGGTGTCTTGGCTAAGGTGTCTTGGCTAATGTGTCTTGGCTAAGGTGTCTTGGCTAATATGTCTCGGCTAAGGTGTCTTGGCTAAGGTGTCTTGGCTAATGTGTCTTGGCTAATGTGTCTTGGCTAAGGTGTCTTGGCTAAGGTGTCTTGGCTAAGGTGTCTTGGCTAATGTGTCTCGGCTAATGTGTCTCGGCTAAGGTGTCTTGGCTAAGGTGTCTTGGCTAAGGTGTCTTGGCTAAGGTGTCTTGGCTAAGGTGTCTTGGCTAATGTGTCTTGGCTAAGGTGTCTTGGCTAAGGTGTCTTGGCTAAGGTGTCTTGGCTAAGGTGTCTTGGCTAAGGTGTCTTGGCTAAGGTGTCTTGGCTAATGTGTCTTGGCTAAGGTGTCTTGGCTAAGGTGTCTTGGCTAATGTGTCTTGGCTAAGGTGTCTTGGCTAAGGTGTCTTGGCTAAGGTGTCTTGGCTAATGTGTCTCGGCTAATGTGTCTCGGCTAAGGTGTCTTGGCTAAGGTGTCTTGGCTAAGTTGTCTTGGCTAAGGTGTCTTGGCTAAGGTGTCTCGGCTAAGGTGTCTTGGCTAAGGTGTCTTGGCTAAGGTGTCTTGGCTAAGGTGTCTTGACTAAGGTGTCTTGGCTAATGTGTCTCGGCTAATGTGTCTTGGCTAATGTGTCTTGGCTAAGGTGTCTTGGCTAAGGTGTCTTGGCTAAGGTGTCTTGGCTAAGGTGTCTTGGCTAAGGTGTCTTGGCTAAGGTGTCTTGGCTAAGGTGTCTTGGCTAAGGTGTCTTGGCTAATGTGTCTTGGCTAATGTGTCTTGGCTAAGGTGTCTTGGCTAAGGTGTCTTGGCTAAGGTGTCTTGGCTAAGGTGTCTTGGCTAAGGTGTCTTGGCTAAGGTGTCTTGGCTAAGGTGTCTTGGCTAATGTGTCTCGGCTAAGGTGTCTTGGCTAAGGTGTCTTGGCTAATGTGTCTCGGCTAAAGTGTCTTGGCTAATGTGTCTTGGCTAAGGTGTCTTGGCTAAGGTGTCTTGGCTAAGGTGTCTTGGCTAAGGTGTCTTGGCTAATGTGTCTCGGCTAAGGTGTCTTGGCTAAGGTGTCTTGGCTAAGGTGTCTTGGCTAAGGTGTCTTGGCTAAGGTGTCTTGGCTAAGGTGTCTTGGCTAAGGTGTCTGGGCTAAGGTGTCTTGGCTAAGGTGTCTTGGCTAAGGTGTCTTGGCTAAGGTGTCTTGGCTAAGGTGTCTTGGCTAAGGTGTCTTGGCTAAGGTGTCTTGGCTAAGATGTCTTGCCTAAGGTGTCTTGGCTAAGGTGTCTTGGCTAAGGTGTCTTGGCTAAGGTGTCTTGGCTAAGGTGTCTTGGCTAAAGTGTCTTGGCTAAGGTGTCTTGGCTAAGGTGTCTTGGCTAAGGTGTCTTGGCTAAGGTGTCTTGGCTAAGGTGTCTTGGCTAATGTGTCTCGGCTAAGGTGTCTGGGCTAAGGTGTCTTGGCTAAGGTGTCTTGGCTAAGGTGTCTTGGCTAAGGTGTCTTGGCTAAGGTGTCTTGGCTAATGTGTCTTGGCTAAGGTGTCTTGGCTAATGTGTCTTGGCTAAGGTGTCTTGGCTAAGGTGTCTTGGCTAAGGTGTCTTGGCTAAGGTGTCTTGGCTAAGGTGTCTTGGCTATTGTGTCTCGGCTAAGGTGTCTTGGCTAAGGTGTCTTGGCTAAGGTGTCTTGGCTAAGGTGTCTTGGCTAAGGTGTCTTGGCTAAGGTGTCTTGGCTAAGGTGTCTTGGCTAGTGTGTCTCGGCTAAGGTGTCTTGGCTAAGGTGTCTTGGCTAAGGTGTCTTGGCTAAGGTGTCTTGGCTAAGTTGTCTTGGCTAAGGTGTCTTGGCTAAGGTGTCTTGGCTAAGGTGTCTTGGCTAAGGTGTCTTGGCTAATGTGTCTCGGCTAAGGTGTCTGGGCTAAGGTGTCTTGGCTAAGGTGTCTTGGCTAAGGTGTCTTGGCTAAGGTGTCTTGGCTAAGGTGTCTTGGCTAATGTGTCTTGGCTAAGGTGTCTTGGCTAATGTGTCTTGGCTAAGGTGTCTTGGCTAAGGTGTCTTGGCTAAGGTGTCTTGGCTAAGGTGTCTTGGCTAAGGTGTCTTGGCTAAGGTGTCTTGGCTAAGGTGTCTCGGCTAAGGTGTCTTGGCTAAGGTGTCTTGGCTAAGGTGTCTTGGCTAATGTGTCTTGGCTAAGGTGTCTTGGCTAATGTGTCTCGGCTAAGGTGTCTTGGCTAAGGTGTCTTGGCTAAGGTGTCTTGGCTAAGGTGTCTTGGCTAAGGTGTCTTGGCTAAGGTGTCTTGGCTAAGGTGTCTTGGCTAAGGTGTCTTGGCTAAGGTGTCTTGGCTAATGTGTCTTGGCTAAGGTGTCTTGGCTAAGGTGTCTTGGCTAATGTGTCTTGGCTAAGGTGTCTTGGCTAATGTGTCTCGGCTAAGGTGTCTTGGCTAAGGTGTCTTGGCTAATGTGTCTTGGCTAATGTGTCTTGGCTAAGGTGTCTTGGCTAAGGTGTCTTGGCTAAGGTGTCTTGGCTAATGTGTCTCGGCTAATGTGTCTCGGCTAAGGTGTCTTGGCTAAGGTGTCTTGGCTAAGGTGTCTTGGCTAAGGTGTCTTGGCTAAGGTGTCTTGGCTAATGTGTCTTGGCTAAGGTGTCTTGGCTAAGGTGTCTTGGCTAAGGTGTCTTGGCTAAGGTGTCTTGGCTAAGGTGTCTTGGCTAAGGTGTCTTGGCTAATGTGTCTTGGCTAAGGTGTCTTGGCTAAGGTGTCTTGGCTAATGTGTCTTGGCTAAGGTGTCTTGGCTAAGGTGTCTTGGCTAATGTGTCTCGGCTAATGTGTCTCGGCTAAGGTGTCTTGGCTAAGGTGTCTTGGCTAAGTTGTCTTGGCTAAGGTGTCTTGGCTAAGGTGTCTCGGCTAAGGTGTCTTGGCTAAGGTGTCTTGGCTAAGGTGTCTTGGCTAAGGTGTCTTGACTAAGGTGTCTTGGCTAATGTGTCTCGGCTAATGTGTCTTGGCTAATGTGTCTTGGCTAAGGTGTCTTGGCTAAGGTGTCTTGGCTAAGGTGTCTTGGCTAAGGTGTCTTGGCTAAGGTGTCTTGGCTAAGGTGTCTTGGCTAAGGTGTCTTGGCTAATGTGTCTTGGCTAATGTGTCTTGGCTAATGTGTCTCGGCTAAGGTGTCTTGGCTAAGGTGTCTTGGCTAAGGTGTCTTGGCTAAGGTGTCTTGGCTAAGGTGTCTTGGCTAAGGTGTCTTGGCTAAGGTGTCTTGGCTAATGTGTCTCGGCTAAGGTGTCTTGGCTAAGGTGTCTTGGCTAATGTGTCTCGGCTAAAGTGTCTTGGCTAATGTGTCTTGGCTAAGGTGTCTTGGCTAAGGTGTCTTGGCTAAGGTGTCTTGGCTAAGGTGTCTTGGCTAATGTGTCTCGGCTAAGGTGTCTTGGCTAAGGTGTCTTGGCTAAGGTGTCTTGGCTAAGGTGTTTTGGCTAAGGTGTCTTGGCTAATGTGTCTTGGCTAAGGTGTCTTGGCTAAGGTGTCTTGGCTAAGGTGTCTTGGCTAAGGTGTCTTGGCTAAGGTGTCTTGGCTAATGTGTCTTGGCTAAGGTGTCTTGGCTAAGGTGTCTTGGCTAAGGTGTCTTGGCTAATGTGTCTCGGCTAATGTGTCTCGGCTAAGGTGTCTTGGCTAAGGTGTCTTGGCTAAGGTGTCTTGGCTAAGGTGTCTTGGCTAAGGTGTCTTGGCTAAGGTGTCTTGGCTAATGTGTCTCGGCTAATGTGTCTTGGCTAAGGTGTCTTGGCTAATGTGTCTTGGCTAAGGTGTCTTGGCTAAGGTGTCTTGGCTAAGGTGTCTTGGCTAATGTGTCTCGGCTAAGGTGTCTTGGCTAAGGTGTCTTGGCTAATGTGTCTTGGCTGAGGTGTCTTGGCTAAGGTGTCTTGGCTAAGGTGTCGTGGCTAAGGTGTCTTGGCTAATGTGTCTCGGCTAAGGTGTCTTGGCTAAGGTGTCTTGGCTAAGGTGTCTTGGCTAATGTGTCTTGGCTAAGGTGTCTTGGCTAAGGTGTCTTGGCTAATGTGTCTCGGCTAAGGTGTCTGGGCTAAGGTGTCTTGGCTAAGGTGTCTTGGCTAAGGTGTCTTGGCTAAGGTGTCTTGGCTAAGGTGTCTTGGCTAAGGTGTCTTGGCTAATGTGTCTTGGCTAAGGTGTCTTGGCTAAGGTGTCTTGGCTAAGGTGTCTTGGCTAATGTGTCTTGGCTAAGGTGTCTTGGCTAAGGTGTCTTGGCTAAGGTGTCTTGGCTAATGTGTCTCGGCTAAGGTGTCTTGGCTAAGGTGTCTTGGCTAATGTGTCTTGGCTAATGTGTCTCGGCTAATGTGTCTTGGCTAAGGTGTCTTGGCTAATGTGTCTTGGCTAAGGTGTCTTGGCTAAGGTGTCTTGGCTAAGGTGTCTTGGCTAAGGTGTCTTGGCTAATGTGTCTCGGCTAATGTGTCTTGGCTAAGGTGTCTTGGCTAAGGTGTCTTGGCTAAGGTGTCTTGGCTAATGTGTCTTGGCTAAGGTGTCTTGGCTAAGGTGTCTTGGCTAATGTGTCTTGGCTAAGGTGTCTTGGCTAAGGTGTCTTGGCTAAGGTGTCTTGGCTAATGTGTCTCGGCTAAGGTGTCTTGGCTAAGGTGTCTTGGCTAATGTGTCTCGGCTAAGGTGTCTTGGCTAAGGTGTCTTGGCTAATGTGTCTTGGCTAATGTGTCTCGGCTAATGTGTCTTGGCTAAGGTGTCTTGGCTAATGTGTCTTGGCTAAGGTGTCTTGGCTAAGGTGTCTTGGCTAAGGTGTCTTGGCTAAGGTGTCTTGGCTAATGTGTCTCGGCTAATGTGTCTTGGCTAAGGTGTCTTGGCTAAGGTGTCTTGGCTAAGGTGTCTTGGCTAATGTGTCTTGGCTAAGGTGTCTTGGCTAAGGTGTCTTGGCTAAGGTGTCTTGGCTAATGTGTCTTGGCTAAGGTGTCTTGGCTAAGGTGTCTTGGCTAAGGTGTCTTGGCTAATGTGTGTTGGCTAAGGTGTCTTGGCTAAGGTGTCTTGGCTAAGGTGTCTTGGCTAATGTGTCTCGGCTAAGGTGTCTTGGCTAAGGTGTCTTGGCTAATGTGTCTTGGCTAATGTGTCTCGGCTAATGTGTCTTGGCTAAGGTGTCTTGGCTAATGTGTCTCGGCTAATGTGTCTTGGCTAAGGTGTCTTGGCTAAGGTGTCTTGGCTAAGGTGTCTTGGCTAATGTGTCTTGGCTAAGGTGTCTTGGCTAAGGTGTCTTGGCTAAGGTGTCTTGGCTAATGTGTCTTGGCTAAGGTGTCTTGGCTAAGGTGTCTTGGCTAAGGTGTCTTGGCTTATGTGTCTCGGCTAAGGTGTCTTGGCTAAGGTGTCTTGGCTAAGGTGTCTTGGCTAAGGTGTCTCGGCTAAGGTGTCTTGGCTAAGGTGTCTTGGCTAATGTGTCTTGGCTAAGGTGTCTTGGCTAATGTGTCTCGGCTAAGGTGTCTTGGCTAAGGTGTCTTGGCTAAGGTGTCTTGGCTAAGGTGTCTTGGCTAAGGTGTCTTGGCTAATGTGTCTCGGCTAAGGTGTCTTGGCTAAGGTGTCTTGGCTAAGGTGTCTTGGCTAAGGTGTCTTGGCTAAGGTGTCTTGGCTAAGGTGTCTTGGCTAAGGTGTCTTGGCTAAGGTGTCTTGGCTAAGGTGTCTTGGCTAATGTGTCTCGGCTAATGTGTCTTGGCTAAGGTGTCTTGGCTAATGTGTCTTGGCTAAGGTGTCTTGGCTAAGGTGTCTTGGCTAAGGTGTCTTGGCTAAGGTGTCTTGGCTAAGGTGTCTTGGCTAAGGTGTCTTGGCTAAGGTGTCTTGGCTAAGGTGTCTTGGCTAAGGTGTCTTGGCTAAGGTGTCTTGGCTAAGGTGTCTTGGCTAAGGTGTCTTGGCTAAGGTGTCTTGGCTAATGTGTCTTGGCTAAGGTGTCTTGGCTAAGGTGTCTTGGCTAAGGTGTCTTGGCTAATGTGTCTCGGCTAAGGTGTCTTGGCTAAGGTGTCTTGGCTTAGGTGTCTTGGCTAAGGTGTCTTGGCTAATGTGTCTCGGCTAAGGTGTCTGGGCTAAGGTGTCTTGGCTAAGGTGTCTTGGCTAAGGTGTCTTGGCTAAGGTGTCTTGGCTAAGGTGTCTTGGCTAAGGTGTCTTGGCTAAGGTGTCTTGGCTAATGTGTCTTGGCTAAGGTGTCTTGGCTAAGGTGTCTTGGCTAAGGTGTCTTGGCTAAGGTGTCTTGGCTAAGGTGTCTTGGCTAAGGTGTCTTGGCTATTGTGTCTCGGCTAAGGTGTCTTGGCTAAGGTGTCTTGGCTAAGGTGTCTTGGCTAAGGTGTCTTGGCTAAGGTGTCTTGGCTAAGGTGTCTTGGCTAAGGTGTCTTGGCTAAGGTGTCTTGGCTAAGGTGTCTTGGCTAAGGTGTCTTGGCTTAGGTGTCTTGGCTAAGGTGTCTTGGCTAAGGTGTCTTGGCTAAGGTGTCTTGGCTAAGGTGTCTTGGCTAAGGTGTCTTGGCTAATGTGTCTCGGCTAAGGTGTCTGGGCTAAGGTGTCTTGGCTAAGGTGTCTTGGCTAAGGTGTCTTGGCTAAGGTGTCTTGGCTAAGGTGTCTTGGCTAAGGTGTCTTGGCTAAGGTGTCTTGGCTAAGGTGTCTTGGCTAAGTTGTCTTGGCTAAGGTGTCTTGGCTAAGGTGTCTTGGCTAAGGTGTCTTGGCTTAGGTGTCTTGGCTAAGGTGTCTTGGCTAATGTGTCTCGGCTAAGGTGTCTGGGCTAAGGTGTCTTGGCTAAGGTGTCTTGGCTAAGGTGTCTTGGCTAAGGTGTCTTGGCTAAGGTGTCTTGGCTAAGGTGTCTTGGCTAAGGTGTCTTGGCTAAGATGTCTTGGCTAAGGTGTCTTGGCTAAGGTGTCTTGGCTAAGGTGTCTTGGCTAAGGTGTCTTGGCTAAGGTGTCTTGGCTAAGATGTCTTGGCTAAGGTGTCTTGGCTAATGTGTCTCGGCTAAGGTGTCTTGGCTAATGTGTCTCGGCTAAGGTGTCTGGGCTAAGGTGTCTTGGCTAATGTGTCTCGGCTAAGGTGTCTGGGCTAAGGTGTCTTGGCTAAGGTGTCTTGGCTAAGGTGTCTTGGCTAAGGTGTCTGGGCTAAGGTGTCTTGGCTAAGGTGTCTTGGCTAAGGTGTCTTGGCTAAGGTGTCTTGGCTAAGGTGTCTTGGCTAAGGTGTCTTGGCTAAGGTGTCTTGGCTAAGATGTCTTGCCTAAGGTGTCTTGGCTAAGGTGTCTTGGCTAAGGTGTCTTGGCTAAGGTGTCTTGGCTAAGGTGTCTTGGCTAATGTGTCTTGGCTAAGGTGTCTTGGCTAAGGTGTCTTGGCTAAGGTGTCTTGGCTAAGGTGTCTTGGCTAAGGTGTCTTGGCTAATGTGTCTCGGCTAAGGTGTCTGGGCTAAGGTGTCTTGGCTAAGGTGTCTTGGCTAAGGTGTCTTGGCTAAGGTGTCTTGGCTAAGGTGTCTTGGCTAATGTGTCTTGGCTAAGGTGTCTTGGCTAATGTGTCTTGGCTAAGGTGTCTTGGCTAAGGTGTCTTGGCTAAGGTGTCTTGGCTAAGGTGTCTTGGCTAAGGTGTCTTGGCTATTGTGTCTCGGCTAAGGTGTCTTGGCTAAGGTGTCTTGGCTAAGGTGTCTTGGCTAAGGTGTCTTGGCTAAGGTGTCTTGGCTAAGGTGTCTTGGCTAAGGTGTCTTGGCTAGTGTGTCTTGGCTAAGGTGTCTTGGCTAAGGTGTCTTGGCTAAGGTGTCTTGGCTAAGGTGTCTTGGCTAAGTTGTCTTGGCTAAGGTGTCTTGGCTAAGGTGTCTTGGCTAAGGTGTCTTGGCTAAGGTGTCTTGGCTAATGTGTCTCGGCTAAGGTGTCTGGGCTAAGGTGTCTTGGCTAAGGTGTCTTGGCTAAGGTGTCTTGGCTAAGGTGTCTTGGCTAAGGTGTCTTGGCTAATGTGTCTTGGCTAAGGTGTCTTGGCTAATGTGTCTTGGCTAAGGTGTCTTGGCTAAGGTGTCTTGGCTAAGGTGTCTTGGCTAAGGTGTCTTGGCTAAGGTGTCTTGGCTAAGGTGTCTTGGCTAAGGTGTCTCGGCTAAGGTGTCTTGGCTAAGGTGTCTTGGCTAAGGTGTCTTGGCTAATGTGTCTTGGCTAAGGTGTCTTGGCTAATGTGTCTCGGCTAAGGTGTCTTGGCTAAGGTGTCTTGGCTAAGGTGTCTTGGCTAAGGTGTCTTGGCTAAGGTGTCTTGGCTAAGGTGTCTTGGCTAAGGTGTCTTGGCTAAGGTGTCTTGGCTAAGGTGTCTTGGCTAATGTGTCTTGGCTAAGGTGTCTTGGCTAAGGTGTCTTGGCTAATGTGTCTTGGCTAAGGTGTCTTGGCTAATATGTCTCGGCTAAGGTGTCTTGGCTAAGGTGTCTTGGCTAATGTGTCTTGGCTAATGTGTCTTGGCTAAGGTGTCTTGGCTAAGGTGTCTTGGCTAAGGTGTCTTGGCTAATGTGTCTCGGCTAATGTGTCTCGGCTAAGGTGTCTTGGCTAAGGTGTCTTGGCTAAGGTGTCTTGGCTAAGGTGTCTTGGCTAAGGTGTCTTGGCTAATGTGTCTTGGCTAAGGTGTCTTGGCTAAGGTGTCTTGGCTAAGGTGTCTTGGCTAAGGTGTCTTGGCTAAGGTGTCTTGGCTAAGGTGTCTTGGCTAATGTGTCTTGGCTAAGGTGTCTTGGCTAAGGTGTCTTGGCTAATGTGTCTTGGCTAAGGTGTCTTGGCTAAGGTGTCTTGGCTAAGGTGTCTTGGCTAATGTGTCTCGGCTAATGTGTCTCGGCTAAGGTGTCTTGGCTAAGGTGTCTTGGCTAAGTTGTCTTGGCTAAGGTGTCTTGGCTAAGGTGTCTCGGCTAAGGTGTCTTGGCTAAGGTGTCTTGGCTAAGGTGTCTTGGCTAAGGTGTCTTGACTAAGGTGTCTTGGCTAATGTGTCTCGGCTAATGTGTCTTGGCTAATGTGTCTTGGCTAAGGTGTCTTGGCTAAGGTGTCTTGGCTAAGGTGTCTTGGCTAAGGTGTCTTGGCTAAGGTGTCTTGGCTAAGGTGTCTTGGCTAAGGTGTCTTGGCTAAGGTGTCTTGGCTAATGTGTCTTGGCTAATGTGTCTTGGCTAAGGTGTCTTGGCTAAGGTGTCTTGGCTAAGGTGTCTTGGCTAAGGTGTCTTGGCTAAGGTGTCTTGGCTAAGGTGTCTTGGCTAAGGTGTCTTGGCTAATGTGTCTCGGCTAAGGTGTCTTGGCTAAGGTGTCTTGGCTAATGTGTCTCGGCTAAAGTGTCTTGGCTAATGTGTCTTGGCTAAGGTGTCTTGGCTAAGGTGTCTTGGCTAAGGTGTCTTGGCTAAGGTGTCTTGGCTAATGTGTCTCGGCTAAGGTGTCTTGGCTAAGGTGTCTTGGCTAAGGTGTCTTGGCTAAGGTGTCTTGGCTAAGGTGTCTTGGCTAAGGTGTCTTGGCTAAGGTGTCTGGGCTAAGGTGTCTTGGCTAAGGTGTCTTGGCTAAGGTGTCTTGGCTAAGGTGTCTTGGCTAAGGTGTCTTGGCTAAGGTGTCTTGGCTAAGGTGTCTTGGCTAAGATGTCTTGCCTAAGGTGTCTTGGCTAAGGTGTCTTGGCTAAGGTGTCTTGGCTAAGGTGTCTTGGCTAAGGTGTCTTGGCTAAGGTGTCTTGGCTAAGGTGTCTTGGCTAAGGTGTCTTGGCTAAGGTGTCTTGGCTAAGGTGTCTTGGCTAAGGTGTCTTGGCTAATGTGTCTCGGCTAAGGTGTCTGGGCTAAGGTGTCTTGGCTAAGGTGTCTTGGCTAAGGTGTCTTGGCTAAGGTGTCTTGGCTAAGGTGTCTTGGCTAATGTGTCTTGGCTAAGGTGTCTTGGCTAATGTGTCTTGGCTAAGGTGTCTTGGCTAAGGTGTCTTGGCTAAGGTGTCTTGGCTAAGGTGTCTTGGCTAAGGTGTCTTGGCTATTGTGTCTCGGCTAAGGTGTCTTGGCTAAGGTGTCTTGGCTAAGGTGTCTTGGCTAAGGTGTCTTGGCTAAGGTGTCTTGGCTAAGGTGTCTTGGCTAAGGTGTCTTGGCTAGTGTGTCTCGGCTAAGGTGTCTTGGCTAAGGTGTCTTGGCTAAGGTGTCTTGGCTAAGGTGTCTTGGCTAAGTTGTCTTGGCTAAGGTGTCTTGGCTAAGGTGTCTTGGCTAAGGTGTCTTGGCTAAGGTGTCTTGGCTAATGTGTCTCGGCTAAGGTGTCTGGGCTAAGGTGTCTTGGCTAAGGTGTCTTGGCTAAGGTGTCTTGGCTAAGGTGTCTTGGCTAAGGTGTCTTGGCTAATGTGTCTTGGCTAAGGTGTCTTGGCTAATGTGTCTTGGCTAAGGTGTCTTGGCTAAGGTGTCTTGGCTAAGGTGTCTTGGCTAAGGTGTCTTGGCTAAGGTGTCTTGGCTAAGGTGTCTTGGCTAAGGTGTCTCGGCTAAGGTGTCTTGGCTAAGGTGTCTTGGCTAAGGTGTCTTGGCTAATGTGTCTTGGCTAAGGTGTCTTGGCTAATGTGTCTCGGCTAAGGTGTCTTGGCTAAGGTGTCTTGGCTAAGGTGTCTTGGCTAAGGTGTCTTGGCTAAGGTGTCTTGGCTAAGGTGTCTTGGCTAAGGTGTCTTGGCTAAGGTGTCTTGGCTAAGGTGTCTTGGCTAAGGTGTCTTGGCTAATGTGTCTTGGCTAAGGTGTCTTGGCTAAGGTGTCTTGGCTAATGTGTCTTGGCTAAGGTGTCTTGGCTAATGTGTCTCGGCTAAGGTGTCTTGGCTAAGGTGTCTTGGCTAATGTGTCTTGGCTAATGTGTCTTGGCTAAGGTGTCTTGGCTAAGGTGTCTTGGCTAAGGTGTCTTGGCTAATGTGTCTCGGCTAATGTGTCTCGGCTAAGGTGTCTTGGCTAAGGTGTCTTGGCTAAGGTGTCTTGGCTAAGGTGTCTTGGCTAAGGTGTCTTGGCTAATGTGTCTTGGCTAAGGTGTCTTGGCTAAGGTGTCTTGGCTAAGGTGTCTTGGCTAAGGTGTCTTGGCTAAGGTGTCTTGGCTAAGGTGTCTTGGCTAATGTGTCTTGGCTAAGGTGTCTTGGCTAAGGTGTCTTGGCTAATGTGTCTTGGCTAAGGTGTCTTGGCTAAGGTGTCTTGGCTAATGTGTCTCGGCTAATGTGTCTCGGCTAAGGTGTCTTGGCTAAGGTGTCTTGGCTAAGTTGTCTTGGCTAAGGTGTCTTGGCTAAGGTGTCTCGGCTAAGGTGTCTTGGCTAAGGTGTCTTGGCTAAGGTGTCTTGGCTAAGGTGTCTTGACTAAGGTGTCTTGGCTAATGTGTCTCGGCTAATGTGTCTTGGCTAATGTGTCTTGGCTAAGGTGTCTTGGCTAAGGTGTCTTGGCTAAGGTGTCTTGGCTAAGGTGTCTTGGCTAAGGTGTCTTGGCTAAGGTGTCTTGGCTAATGTGTCTTGGCTAATGTGTCTTGGCTAATGTGTCTTGGCTAAGGTGTCTTGGCTAAGGTGTCTTGGCTAAGGTGTCTTGGCTAAGGTGTCTTGGCTAAGGTGTCTTGGCTAAGGTGTCTTGGCTAAGGTGTCTTGGCTAATGTGTCTCGGCTAAGGTGTCTTGGCTAAGGTGTCTTGGCTAATGTGTCTCGGCTAAAGTGTCTTGGCTAATGTGTCTTGGCTAAGGTGTCTTGGCTAAGGTGTCTTGGCTAAGGTGTCTTGGCTAAGGTGTCTTGGCTAATGTGTCTCGGCTAAGGTGTCTTGGCTAAGGTGTCTTGGCTAAGGTGTCTTGGCTAAGGTGTTTTGGCTAAGGTGTCTTGGCTAATGTGTCTTGGCTAAGGTGTCTTGGCTAAGGTGTCTTGGCTAAGGTGTCTTGGCTAAGGTGTCTTGGCTAAGGTGTCTTGGCTAATGTGTCTTGGCTAAGGTGTCTTGGCTAAGGTGTCTTGGCTAAGGTGTCTTGGCTAATGTGTCTCGGCTAATGTGTCTCGGCTAAGGTGTCTTGGCTAAGGTGTCTTGGCTAAGGTGTCTTGGCTAAGGTGTCTTGGCTAAGGTGTCTTGGCTAAGGTGTCTTGGCTAATGTGTCTCGGCTAATGTGTCTTGGCTAAGGTGTCTTGGCTAATGTGTCTTGGCTAAGGTGTCTTGGCTAAGGTGTCTTGGCTAAGGTGTCTTGGCTAATGTGTCTCGGCTAAGGTGTCTTGGCTAAGGTGTCTTGGCTAATGTGTCTTGGCTGAGGTGTCTTGGCTAAGGTGTCTTGGCTAAGGTGTCGTGGCTAAGGTGTCTTGGCTAATGTGTCTCGGCTAAGGTGTCTTGGCTAAGGTGTCTTGGCTAAGGTGTCTTGGCTAATGTGTCTTGGCTAAGGTGTCTTGGCTAAGGTGTCTTGGCTAATGTGTCTCGGCTAAGGTGTCTGGGCTAAGGTGTCTTGGCTAAGGTGTCTTGGCTAAGGTGTCTTGGCTAAGGTGTCTTGGCTAAGGTGTCTTGGCTAAGGTGTCTTGGCTAAGGTGTCTTGGCTAATGTGTCTTGGCTAAGGTGTCTTGGCTAAGGTGTCTTGGCTAAGGTGTCTTGGCTAATGTGTCTTGGCTAAGGTGTCTTGGCTAAGGTGTCTTGGCTAAGGTGTCTTGGCTAATGTGTCTCGGCTAAGGTGTCTTGGCTAAGGTGTCTTGGCTAATGTGTCTTGGCTAATGTGTCTCGGCTAATGTGTCTTGGCTAAGGTGTCTTGGCTAATGTGTCTTGGCTAAGGTGTCTTGGCTAAGGTGTCTTGGCTAAGGTGTCTTGGCTAAGGTGTCTTGGCTAATGTGTCTCGGCTAATGTGTCTTGGCTAAGGTGTCTTGGCTAAGGTGTCTTGGCTAAGGTGTCTTGGCTAATGTGTCTTGGCTAAGGTGTCTTGGCTAAGGTGTCTTGGCTAATGTGTCTTGGCTAAGGTGTCTTGGCTAAGGTGTCTTGGCTAAGGTGTCTTGGCTAATGTGTCTCGGCTAAGGTGTCTTGGCTAAGGTGTCTTGGCTAATGTGTCTCGGCTAAGGTGTCTTGGCTAAGGTGTCTTGGCTAATGTGTCTTGGCTAATGTGTCTCGGCTAATGTGTCTTGGCTAAGGTGTCTTGGCTAATGTGTCTTGGCTAAGGTGTCTTGGCTAAGGTGTCTTGGCTAAGGTGTCTTGGCTAAGGTGTCTTGGCTAATGTGTCTCGGCTAATGTGTCTTGGCTAAGGTGTCTTGGCTAAGGTGTCTTGGCTAAGGTGTCTTGGCTAATGTGTCTTGGCTAAGGTGTCTTGGCTAAGGTGTCTTGGCTAAGGTGTCTTGGCTAATGTGTCTTGGCTAAGGTGTCTTGGCTAAGGTGTCTTGGCTAAGGTGTCTTGGCTAATGTGTGTTGGCTAAGGTGTCTTGGCTAAGGTGTCTTGGCTAAGGTGTCTTGGCTAATGTGTCTCGGCTAAGGTGTCTTGGCTAAGGTGTCTTGGCTAATGTGTCTTGGCTAATGTGTCTCGGCTAATGTGTCTTGGCTAAGGTGTCTTGGCTAATGTGTCTCGGCTAATGTGTCTTGGCTAAGGTGTCTTGGCTAAGGTGTCTTGGCTAAGGTGTCTTGGCTAATGTGTCTTGGCTAAGGTGTCTTGGCTAAGGTGTCTTGGCTAAGGTGTCTTGGCTAATGTGTCTTGGCTAAGGTGTCTTGGCTAAGGTGTCTTGGCTAAGGTGTCTTGGCTTATGTGTCTCGGCTAAGGTGTCTTGGCTAAGGTGTCTTGGCTAAGGTGTCTTGGCTAAGGTGTCTCGGCTAAGGTGTCTTGGCTAAGGTGTCTTGGCTAATGTGTCTTGGCTAAGGTGTCTTGGCTAATGTGTCTCGGCTAAGGTGTCTTGGCTAAGGTGTCTTGGCTAAGGTGTCTTGGCTAAGGTGTCTTGGCTAAGGTGTCTTGGCTAATGTGTCTCGGCTAAGGTGTCTTGGCTAAGGTGTCTTGGCTAAGGTGTCTTGGCTAAGGTGTCTTGGCTAAGGTGTCTTGGCTAAGGTGTCTTGGCTAAGGTGTCTTGGCTAAGGTGTCTTGGCTAAGGTGTCTTGGCTAATGTGTCTCGGCTAATGTGTCTTGGCTAAGGTGTCTTGGCTAATGTGTCTTGGCTAAGGTGTCTTGGCTAAGGTGTCTTGGCTAAGGTGTCTTGGCTAAGGTGTCTTGGCTAATGTGTCTCGGCTAAGGTGTCTTGGCTAAGGTGTCTTGGCTAAGGTGTCTTGGCTAAGGTGTCTTGGCTAAGGTGTCTTGGCTAAGGTGTCTTGGCTAATGTGTCTCGGCTAAGGTGTCTTGGCTAAGGTGTCTTGGCTAAGGTGTCTTGGCTAAGGTGTCTTGGCTAAGGTGTCTTGGCTAAGGTGTCTTGGCTAAGGTGTCTTGGCTAAGGTGTCTTGGCTAATGTGTCTTGGCTAATGTGTCTTGGCTAAGGTGTCTTGGCTAAGGTGTCTTGGCTAATGTGTCTTGGCTAAGGTGTCTTGGCTAAGGTGTCTTGGCTAAGGTGTCTTGGCTAATGTGTCTCGGCTAAGGTGTCTTGGCTAAGGTGTCTTGGCTAATGTGTCTCGGCTAAGGTGTCTTGGCTAAGGTGTCCTGGCTAATGTGTCTCGGCTAAAGTGTCTTGGCTAAGGTGTCTTGGCTAAGGTGTCTTGGCTAAGGTGTCTTGGCTAAGGTGTCTTGGCTAAGGTGTCTTGGCTAATGTGTCTCGGCTAAGGTGTCTTGGCTAAGGTGTCTTGGCTAAGGTGTCTTGGCTAAGGTGTCTTGGCTAAGGTGTCTTGGCTAAGGTGTCTTGGCTAATGTGTCTCGGCTAAGGTGTCTGGGCTAAGGTGTCTTGGCTAAGGTGTCTTGGCTAAGGTGTCTTGGCTAAGGTGTCTTGGCTAAGGTGTCTTGTCTAAGGTGTCTTGGCTAAGGTGTCTTGGCTAATGTGTCTTGGCTAAGGTGTCTTGGCTAAGGTGTCTTGGCTAAGGTGTCTTGGCTAATGTGTCTTGGCTAAGGTGTCTTGGCTAAGGTGTCTTGGCTAAGGTGTCTTGGCTAAGGTGTCTTGGCTAAAGTGTCTTGGCTAAGGTGTCTTGGCTAAGGTGTCTTGGCTAATGTGTCTTGGCTAAGGTGTCTTGGCTAAGGTGTCTTGGCTAAGGTGTCTTGGCTAAGGTGTCTTGGCTAAGGTGTCTTGGCTAATGTGTCTCGGCTAAGGTGTCTTGGCTAAGGTGTCTTGGCTAAGGTGTCTTGGCTAAGGTGTCTTGGCTAAGGTGTCTTGGCTAATGTGTCTTGGCTAATGTGTCTTGGCTAAGGTGTCTTGGCTAAGGTGTCTTGGCTAAGGTGTCTTGGCTAAGGTGTCTTGGCTAATGTGTCTCGGCTAATGTGTCTCGGCTAAGGTGTCTTGGCTAAGGTGTCTTGGCTAAGTTGTCTTGGCTAAGGTGTCTTGGCTAAGGTGTCTCGGCTAAGGTGTCTTGGCTAAGGTGTCTTGGCTAAGGTGTCTTGGCTAAGGTGTCTTGGCTAAGGTGTCTTGGCTAAGGTGTCTTGGCTAATGTGTCTCGGCTAATGTGTCTTGGCTAATGTGTCTTGGCTAAGGTGTCTTGGCTAAGGTGTCTTGGCTAAGGTGTCTTGGCTAAGGTGTCTTGGCTAATGTGTCTTGGCTAAGGTGTCTTGGCTAAGGTGTCTTGGCTAAGGTGTCTTGGCTAATGTGTCTTGGCTAAGGTGTCTTGGCTAAGGTGTCTTGGCTAAGGTGTCTTGGCTAATGTGTCTCGGCTAAGGTGTCTTGGCTAAGGTGTCTTGGCTAAGGTGTCTTGGCTAAGGTGTCTTGGCTAAGGTGTCTTGGCTAATGTGTCTTGGCTAAGGTGTCTTGACTAATGTGTCTCGGCTAAGGTGTCTTGGCTAAGGTGTCTTGGCTAAGGTGTCTTGGCTAAGGTGTCTTGGCTAAGGTGTCTCGGCTAAGGTGTCTTGGCTAAGGTGTCTTGGCTAATGTGTCTCGGCTAATGTGTCTTGGCTAAGGTGTCTTGGCTAATGTGTCTTGGCTAAGGTGTCTTGGCTAAGGTGTCTTGGCTAAGGTGTCTTGGCTAAGGTGTCTTGGCTAATGTGTCTCGGCTAATGTGTCTTGGCTAAGGTGTCTTGGCTAATGTGTCTTGGCTAAGGTGTCTTGGCTAAGGTGTCTTGGCTAAGGTGTCTTGGCTAAGGTGTCTTGGCTAAGGTGTCTTGGCTAATGTGTCTTGGCTAAGGTGTCTTGGCTAAGGTGTCTTGGCTAAGGTGTCTTGGCTAAGGTGTCTTGGCTAATGTGTCTCGGCTAATGTGTCTCGGCTAAGGTGTCTTGGCTAAGGTGTCTTGGCTAAGTTGTCTTGGCTAAGGTGTCTTGGCTAAGGTGTCTCGGCTAAGGTGTCTTGGCTATGGTGTCTTGGCTAAGGTGTCTTGGCTAAGGTGTCTTGGCTAAGGTGTCTTGGCTAAGGTGTCTTGGCTAATGTGTCTCGGCTAATGTGTCTTGGCTAATGTGTCTTGGCTAAGGTGTCTTGGCTAAGGTGTTTTGGCTAAGGTGTCTTGGCTAAGGTGTCTTGGCTAATGTGTCTTGGCTAAGGTGTCTTGGCTAAGGTGTCTTGGCTAAGGTGTCTTGGCTAAGGTGTCTTGGCTAATGTGTCTTGGCTAAGGTGTCTTGGCTAATGTGTCTCGGCTAAGGTGTCTTGGCTAAGGTGTCTTGGCTAAGGTGTCTTGGCTAATGTGTCTTGGCTAAGGTGTCTTGGCTAAGGTGTCTTGGCTAAGGTGTCTTGGCTAAGGTGTCTTGGCTAATGTGTCTCGGCTAAGGTGTCTTGGCTAAGGTGTCTTGGCTAATGTGTCTTGGCTAAGGTGTCTTGGCTAAGGTGTCTTGGCTAAGGTGTCTTGGCTAATGTGTCTCGGCTAAGGTGTCTGGGCTAAGGTGTCTTGGCTAAGGTGTCTTGGCTAAGGTGTCTTGGCTAAGGTGTCTTGGCTAAGGTGTCTTGGCTAAGGTGTCTTGGCTAAGGTGTCTTGGCTAAGGTGTCTTGGCTAATGTGTCTCGGCTAAGGTGTCTGGGCTAAGGTGTCTTGGCTAAGGTGTCTTGGCTAAGGTGTCTTGGCTAAGGTGTCTTGGCTAAGGTGTCTTGGCTAAGGTGTCTTGGCTAAGGTGTCTTGGCTAAGGTGTCTTGGCTAATGTGTCTTGGCTAAGGTGTCTTGGCTAAGGTGTCTTGGCTAATGTGTCTTGGCTAAGGTGTCTTGGCTAAGGTGTCTTGGCTAAGGTGTCTTGGCTAAGGTGTCTTGGCTAATGTGTCTCGGCTAAGGTGTCTGGGCTAAGGTGTCTTGGCTAAGGTGTCTTGGCTAAGGTGTCTTGGCTAAGGTGTCTTGGCTAAGGTGTCTTGGCTAAGGTGTCTTGGCTAAGGTGTCTTGGCTAATGTGTCTTGGCTAAGGTGTCTTGGCTAAGGTGTCTTGGCTAAGGTGTCTTGGCTAATGTGTCTCGGCTAAGGTGTCTTGGCTAAGGTGTCTTGGCTAAGGTGTCTTGGCTAAGGTGTCTTGGCTAAGGTGTCTTGGCTAAGGTGTCTTGGCTAATGTGTCTTGGCTAAGGTGTCTTGGCTAATGTGTCTTGGCTAAGGTGTCTTGGCTAATGTGTCTCGGCTAAGGTGTCTTGGCTAAGGTGTCTTGGCTAAGGTGTCTTGGCTAAGGTGTCTTGGCTAAGGTGTCTTGGCTAAGGTGTCTTGGCTAAGGTGTCTCGGCTAATGTGTCTCGGCTAATGTGTCTTGGCTAAGGTGTCTTGGCTAATGTGTCTTGGCTAAGGTGTCTTGGCTAAGGTGTCTTGGCTAAGGTGTCTTGGCTAAGGTGTCTTGGCTAATGTGTCTCGGCTAATGTGTCTTGGCTAAGGTGTCTTGGCTAATGTGTCTTGGCTAAGGTGTCTTGGCTAAGGTGTCTTGGCTAAGGTGTCTTGGCTAAGGTGTCTTGGCTAATGTGTCTTGGCTAAGGTGTCTTGGCTAAGGTGTCTTGGCTAAGGTGTCTTGGCTAAGGTGTCTTGGCTAAGGTGTCTTGGCTAAGTTGTCTTGGCTAAGGTGTCTTGGCTAAGGTGTCTCGGCTAAGGTGTCTTGGCTAAGGTGTCTTGGCTAAGGTGTCTTGGCTAAGGTGTCTTGGCTAAGGTGTCTTGGCTAAGGTGTCTTGGCTAATGTGTCTCGGCTAAGGTGTCTTGGCTAATGTGTCTTGGCTAAG
Organism: Anopheles funestus; assembly: GCF_943734845.2. Classification (NCBI taxonomy): domain Eukaryota; kingdom Metazoa; phylum Arthropoda; class Insecta; order Diptera; family Culicidae; genus Anopheles; species Anopheles funestus. The sequence continues at coordinate 26,140 of NW_026045315.1, forward strand.
GTGTCTTGGCTAAGGTGTCTTGGCTAAGGTGTCTTGGCTAAGGTGTCTTGGCTAAGGTGTCTTGGCTAAGGTGTCTTGGCTAAGGTGTCTTGGCTAAGGTGTCTTGGCTAATGTGTCTTGGCTAAGGTGTCTTGGCTAATGTGTCTCGGCTAAGGTGTCTTGGCTAAGGTGTCTTGGCTAAGGTGTCTTGGCTAAGGTGTCTTGGCTAAGGTGTCTTGGCTAAGGTGTCTTGGCTAAGGTGTCTTGGCTAATGTGTCTCGGCTAAGGTGTCTTGGCTAAGGTGTCTTGGCTAAGGTGTCTTGGCTAAGGTGTCTTGGCTAAGGTGTCTTGGCTAAGGTGTCTTGGCTAAGGTGTCTTGGCTAAGGTGTCTTGGCTAATGTGTCTCGGCTAATGTGTCTTGGCTAAGGTGTCTTGGCTAATGTGTCTTGGCTAAGGTGTCTTGGCTAAGGTGTCTTGGCTAAGGTGTCTTGGCTAAGGTGTCTTGGCTAAGGTGTCTTGGCTAAGGTGTCTTGGCTAATGTGTCTCGGCTAAGGTGTCTTGGCTAAGGTGTCTTGGCTAAGGTGTCTTGGCTAAGGTGTCTTGGCTAAAGTGTCTTGGCTAAGGTGTCTTGGCTAATGTGTCTCGGCTAAGGTGTCTTGGCTAAGGTGTCTTGGCTAAGGTGTCTTGGCTAAGGTGTCTTGGCTAAGGTGTCTTGGCTAAGGTGTCTTGGCTAAGGTGTCTTGGCTAATGTGTCTCGGCTAATGTGTCTTGGCTAAGGTGTCTTGGCTAATGTGTCTTGGCTAAGGTGTCTTGGCTAAGGTGTCTTGGCTAAGGTGTCTTGGCTAAGGTGTCTTGGCTAATGTGTCTCGGCTAAGGTGTCTTGGCTAAGGTGTCTTGGCTAAGGTGTCTTGGCTAAGGTGTCTTGGCTAAGGTGTCTTGGCTAAGGTGTCTTGGCTAATGTGTCTCGGCTAAGGTGTCTGGGCTAAGGTGTCTTTGCTAAGGTGTCTTGGCTAAGGTGTCTTGGCTAAGGTGTCTTGGCTAAGGTGTCTTGGCTAAGGTGTCTTGGCTAAGGTGTCTTGGCTAATGTGTCTTGGCTAAGGTGTCTTGGCTAAGGTGTCTTGGCTAAGGTGTCTTGGCTAATGTGTCTTGGCTAAGGTGTCTTGGCTAAGGTGTCTTGGCTAAGGTGTCTTGGCTAATGTGTCTCGGCTAAGGTGTCTTGGCTAAGGTGTCTTGGCTAATGTGTCTCGGCTAAGGTGTCTTGGCTAAGGTGTCTTGGCTAATGTGTCTCGGCTAAAGTGTCTTGGCTAAGGTGTCTTGGCTAAGGTGTCTTGGCTAAGGTGTCTTGGCTAAGGTGTCTTGGCTAAGGTGTCTTGGCTAATGTGTCTCGGCTAAGGTGTCTTGGCTAAGGTGTCTTGGCTAAGGTGTCTTGGCTAAGGTGTCTTGGCTAAGGTGTCTTGGCTAATGTGTCTCGGCTAATGTGTCTTGGCTAATGTGTCTTGGCTAAGGTGTCTTGGCTAAGGTGTCTTGGCTAAGGTGTCTTGGCTAAAGTGTCTTGGCTAAGGTGTCTTGGCTAAGGTGTCTTGGCTAATGTGTCTTGGCTAAGGTGTCTTGGCTAAGGTGTCTTGGCTAAGGTGTCTTGGCTAAGGTGTCTTGGCTAAGGTGTCTTGGCTAATGTGTCTCGGCTAAGGTGTCTTGGCTAAGGTGTCTTGGCTAAGGTGTCTTGGCTAAGGTGTCTTGGCTAAGGTGTCTTGGCTAAGGTGTCTTGGCTAATGTGTCTTGGCTAAGGTGTCTTGGCTAAGGTGTCTTGGCTAAGGTGTCTTGGCTAATGTGTCTCGGCTAATGTGTCTTGGCTAATGTGTCTTGGCTAAGGTGTCTTGGCTAAGGTGTCTTGGCTAAGGTGTCTTGGCTAATGTGTCTTGGCTAAGGTGTCTTGGCTAAGGTGTCTTGGCTAAGGTGTCTTGGCTAATGTGTCTCAGCTAAGGTGTCTTGGCTAAGGTGTCTTGGCTAAGGTGTCTTGGCTAATGTGTCTCGGCTAAGGTGTCTTGGCTAAGGTGTCTTGGCTAAGGTGTCTTGGCTAAGGTGTCTTGGTTAAGGTGTCTTGGCTAAGGTGTCTTGGCTAATGTGTCTTGGCTAAGGTGTCTTGGCTAAGGTGTCTCGGCTAAGGTGTCTTGGCTAAGGTGTCTTGGCTAAGGTGTCTTGGCTAAGGTGTCTTGGCTAAGGTGTCTTGGCTAAGGTGTCTTGGCTAAGGTGTCTTGGCTAATGTGTCTCGGCTAATGTGTCTTGGCTAATGTGTCTTGGCTAATGTGTCTTGGCTAAGGTGTCTTGGCTAATGTGTCTTGGCTAAGGTGTCTTGGCTAAGGTGTCTTGGCTAAGGTGTCTTGGCTAAGGTGTCTTGGCTAAGGTGTCTTGGCTAATGTGTCTCGGCTTAGGTGTCTGGGCTAAGGTGTCTTGGCTAAGGTGTCTTGGCTAAGGTGTCTTGGCTAAGGTGTCTTGGCTAAGGTGTCTTGGCTAAGGTGTCTTGGCTAATGTGTCTTGGCTAAGGTGTCTTGGCTAAGGTGTCTTGGCTAAGGTGTCTTGGCTAATGTGTCTTGGCTAATGTGTCTTGGCTAAGGTGTCTTGGCTAAGGTGTCTTGGCTAAAGTGTCTTGGCTAAGGTGTCTTGGCTAAGGTGTCTTGGCTAATGTGTCTTGGCTAAGGTGTCTTGGCTAAGGTGTCTTGGCTAAGGTGTCTTGGCTAAGGTGTCTTGGCTAAGGTGTCTTGGCTAATGTGTCTCGGCTAATGTGTCTTGGCTAAGGTGTCTTGGCTAAGGTGTCTTGGCTAAGGTGTCTTGGCTAAGGTGTCTTGGCTAATGTGTCTTGGCTAAGGTGTCTTGGCTAAGGTGTCTTGGCTAAGGTGTCTTGGCTAAGGTGTCTTGGCTAATGTGTCTCGGCTAATGTGTCTCGGCTAAGGTGTCTTGGCTAAGGTGTCTCGGCTAATGTGTCTTGGCTAAGGTGTCTTGGCTAAGGTGTCTTGGCTAAGGTGTCTTGGCTAAGGTGTCTTGGCTAATGTGTCTCGGCTAAGGTGTCTGGGCTAAGGTGTCTTGGCTAAGGTGTCTTGGCTAAGGTGTCTTGGCTAAGGTGTCTTGGCTAAGGTGTCTTGGCTAAGGTGTCTTGGCTAAGGTGTCTTGGCTAATGTGTCTTGGCTAAGGTGTCTTGGCTAAGGTGTCTTGGCTAAGGTGTCTTGGCTAATGTGTCTTGGCTAAGGTGTCTTGGCTAAGGTGTCTTGGCTAAGGTGTCTTGGCTAATGTGTCTCGGCTAAGGTGTCTTGGCTAAGGTGTCTTGGCTAATGTGTCTCGGCTAAGGTGTCTTGGCTAAGGTGTCTTGGCTAATGTGTCTCGGCTAAAGTGTCTTGGCTAAGGTGTCTTGGCTAAGGTGTCTTGGCTAAGGTGTCTTGGCTAAGGTGTCTTGGCTAAGGTTTCTTGGCTAAGATGTCTTGGCTAAGGTGTCTGGGCTAAGGTGTCTTAGCTAAGGTGTCTTGGCTAAGGTGTCTTGGCTAAGGTGTCTTGGCTAAGGTGTCTTGGCTAAGGTGTCTTGGCTAAGGTGTCTTGGCTAAAGTGTCTTGGCTAAGGTGTCTTGGCTAAGGTGTCTTGGCTAATGTGTCTTGGCTAAGGTGTCTTGGCTAAGGTGTCTTGGCTAAGGTGTCTTGGCTAAGGTGTCTTGGCTAATGTGTCTCGGCTAAGGTGTCTTGGCTAAGGTGTCTTGGCTAAGGTGTCTTGGCTAAGGTGTCTTGGCTAAGGTGTCTTGGCTAAGGTGTCTTGGCTAAGGTGTCTTGGCTAATGTGTCTCGGCTAATGTGTCTTGGCTAAGGTGTCTTGGCTAATGTGTCTTGGCTAAGGTGTCTTGGCTAAGGTGTCTTGGCTAAGGTGTCTTGGCTAATGTGTCTTGGCTAATGTGTCTCGGCTAAGGTGTCTTGGCTAAGGTGTCTTGGCTAATGTGTCTCGGCTAATGTGTCTTGGCTAATGTGTCTTGGCTAAGGTGTCTTGGCTAAGGTGTCTTGGCTAAGGTGTCTTGGCTAAGGTGTCTTGGCTAATGTGTCTTGGCTAAGGTGTCTTGGCTAAGGTGTCTTGGCTAAGGTGTCTTGGCTAATGTGTCTTGGCTAAGGTGTCTTGGCTAAGGTGTCTTGGCTAAGGTGTCTTGGCTAATGTGTCTCGGCTAAGGTGTCTTGGCTAAGGTGTCTTGGCTAAGGTGTCTTGGCTAAGGTGTCTTGGCTAATGTGTCTTGGCTAAGGTGTCTTGGCTAAGGTGTCTCGGCTAAGGTGTTTTGGCTAAGGTGTCTTGGCTAAGGTGTCTTGGCTAAGGTGTCTTGGCTAAGGTGTCTTGGCTAAGGTGTCTTGGCTAAGGTGTCTTGGCTAATGTGTCTCGGCTAATGTGTCTTGGCTAAGGTGTCTTGGCTAATGTGTCTTGGCTAAGGTGTCTTGGCTAAGGTGTCTTGGCTAAGGTGTCTTGGCTAATGTGTCTTGGCTAATGTGTCTCGGCTAATGTGTCTTGGCTAAGGTGTCTTGGCTAATGTGTCTCGGCTAATGTGTCTTGGCTAAGGTGTCTTGGCTAAGGTGTCTTGGCTAAGGTGTCTTGGCTAATGTGTCTTGGCTAATGTGTCTTGGCTAATGTGTCTCGGCTAATGTGTCTTGGCTAAGGTGTCTTGGCTAATGTGTCTCGGCTAATGTGTCTTGGCTAAGGTGTCTTGGCTAAGGTGTCTTGGCTAAGGTGTCTTGGCTAATGTGTCTTGGCTAAGGTGTCTTGGCTAAGGTGTCTTGGCTAAGGTGTCTTGGCTAATGTGTCTTGGCTAAGGTGTCTTGGCTAAGGTGTCTTGGCTAAGGTGTCTTGGCTAAGGTGTCTTGGCTAAGGTGTCTTGGCTAATGTGTCTTGGCTAAGGTGTCTTGGCTAATGTGTCTTGGCTAAGGTGTCTTGGCTAAGGTGTCTTGGCTAAGGTGTCTTGGCTAAGGTGTCTTGGCTAAGGTGTCTTGGCTAATGTGTCTTGGCTAAGGTGTCTTGGCTAAGGTGTCTTGGCTAAGGTGTCTTGGCTAATGTGTCTTGGCTAAGGTGTCTTGGCTAAGGTGTCTTGGCTAAGGTGTCTTGGCTAATGTGTCTCGGCTAAGGTGTCTTGGCTAAGGTGTCTTGGCTAAGGTGTCTTGGCTAAGGTGTCTTGGCTAATGTGTCTTGGCTAAGGTGTCTTGGCTAATGTGTCTCGGCTAAGGTGTCTCGGCTAAGGTGTCTTGGCTAAGGTGTCTTGGCTAAGGTGTCTTGGCTAAGGTGTCTTGGCTAAGGTGTCTTGGCTAAGGTGTCTTGGCTAAGGTGTCTTGGCTAAGGTGTCTTGGCTAATGTGTCTCGGCTAAGGTGTCTGGGCTAAGGTTTCTTGGCTAAGGTGTCTTGGCTAAGGTGTCTTGGCTAAGGTGTCTTGGCTAAGGTGTCTTGGCTAAGGTGTCTTGGCTAATGTGTCTTGGCTAAGGTGTCTTGGCTAAGGTGTCTTGGCTAAGGTATCTTGGCTAATGTGTCTTGGCTAAGGTGTCTTGGCTAAGGTGTCTTGGCTAAGGTGTCTCGGCTAAGGTGTCTTGGCTAAGGTGTCTTGGCTAATGTGTCTCGGCTAAGGTGTCTTGGCTAAGGTGTCTTGGCTAATGTGTCTCGGCTAAAGTGTCTTGGCTAAGGTGTCTTGGCTAAGGTGTCTTGGCTAAGGTGTCTTGGCTAAGGTGTCTTGGCTAAGGTTTCTTGGCTAAGGTGTCTTGGTTAAGGTGTCTTGGCTAAGGTGTCTTGGCTAATGTGTCTCGGCTAAGGTGTCTTGGCTAAGGTGTCTTGGCTAAAGTGTCTTGGCTAAGGTGTCTTGGCTAATGTGTCTTGGCTAAGGTGTCTTGGCTAAGGTGTCTTCTCTAAGGTGTCTTGGCTAAGGTGTCTTGGCTAAGGTGTCTTGGCTAAGGTGTCTTGGCTAATGTGTCTTGGCTAAGGTGTCTTGGCTAAGGTGTCTTGGCTAAGGTGTCTTGGCTAATGTGTCTCGGCTAAGGTGTCTTGGCTAAGGTGTCTTGGCTAAGGTGTCTTGGCTAAGGTGTCTTGGCTAAGGTGTCTTGGCTAATGTGTCTTGGCTAAGGTGTCTTGGCTAAGGTGTCTTGGCTAAGGTGTCTTGGCTAAGGTGTCTCGGCTAAGGTGTCTTGGCTAAGGTGTCTTGGCTAAGGTGTCTTGGCTAAGGTGTCTTGGCTAAGGTGTCTTGGCTAATGTGTCTCGGCTAATGTGTCTCGGCTAAGGTGTCTTGGCTAAGGTGTCTTGGCTAAGTTGTCTTGGCTAAGGTGTCTTGGCTAAGGTGTCTCGGCTAAGGTGTCTTGGCTAAGGTGTCTTGGCTAAGGTGTCTTGGCTAAGGTGTCTTGGCTAAGGTGTCTTGGCTAATGTGTCTCAGCTAAGGTGTCTTGGCTAAGGTGTCTTGGCTAAGGTGTCTTGGCTAAGGTGTCTTGGCTAAGGTGTCTTGGCTAATGTGTCTCGGCTAAGGTGTCTGGGCTAAGGTGTCTTGGCTAAGGTGTCTTGGCTAAGGTGTCTTGGCTAAGGTGTCTTGGCTAAGGTGTCTTGGCTAAGGTGTCTTGGCTAAGGTGTCTTGGCTAATGTGTCTTGGCTAAGGTGTCTTGGCTAAGGTGTCTTGGCTAAGGTGTCTTGGCTAATGTGTCTTGGCTAAGGTGTCTTGGCTAAGGTGTCTTGGCTAAGGTGTCTTGGCTAATGTGTCTCGGCTAAGGTGTCTTGGCTAAGGTGTCTTGGCTAATGTGTCTCGGCTAAGGTGTCTTGGCTAAGGTGTCTTGGCTAATGTGTCTCGGCTAAAGTGTCTTGGCTAAGGTGTCTTGGCTAAGGTGTCTTGGCTAAGGTGTCTTGGCTAAGGTGTCTTGGCTAAGGTTTCTTGGCTAAGATGTCTTGGCTAAGGTGTCTGGGCTAAGGTGTCTTGGCTAAGGTGTCTTGGCTAAGGTGTCTTGGCTAAGGTGTCTTGGCTAAGGTGTCTTGGCTAAGGTGTCTTGGCTAAGGTGTCTTGGCTAAAGTGTCTTGGCTAAGGTGTCTTGGCTAAGGTGTCTTGGCTAAGGTGTCTTGGCTAAGGTGTCTTGGCTAAGGTGTCTTGGCTAAGGTGTCTTGGCTAAGGTGTCTTGGCTAAGGTGTCTTGGCTAATGTGTCTCGGCTAAGGTGTCTTGGCTAAGGTGTCTTGGCTAAGGTGTCTTGGCTAAGGTGTCTTGGCTAAGGTGTCTTGGCTAAGGTGTCTTGGCTAAGGTGTCTTGGCTAAGGTGTCTTGGCTAATGTGTCTCGGCTAATGTGTCTTGGCTAAGGTGTCTTGGCTAATGTGTCTTGGCTAAGGTGTCTTGGCTAAGGTGTCTTGGCTAAGGTGTCTTGGCTAAGGTGTCTTGGCTAATGTGTCTCGGCTAAGGTGTCTTGGCTAAGGTGTCTTGGCTAAGGTGTCTTGGCTAAGGTGTCTTGGCTAAGGTGTCTTGGCTAAGGTGTCTTGGCTAATGTGTCTCGGCTAAGGTGTCTGGGCTAAGGTGTCTTGGCTAAGGTGTCTTGGCTAAGGTGTCTTGGCTAAGGTGTCTTGGCTAAGGTGTCTTGGCTAAGGTGTCTTGGCTAAGGTGTCTTGGCTAATGTGTCTTGGCTAAGGTGTCTTGGCTAAGGTGTCTTGGCTAAGGTGTCTTGGCTAATGTGTCTTGGCTAAGGTGTCTCGGCTAAGGTGTCTTGGCTAAGGTGTCTTGGCTAATGTGTCTCGGCTAAGGTGTCTTGGCTAAGGTGTCTTGGCTAATGTGTCTCGGCTAAAGTGTCTTGGCTAAGGTGTCTTGGCTAAGGTGTCTTGGCTAAGGTGTCTTGGCTAAGGTGTCTTGGCAAAGGTTTCTTGGCTAAGGTGTCTTGGCTAAGGTGTCTTGGCTAAGGTGTCTTGGCTAATGTGTCTCGGCTAAGGTGTCTTGGCTAAGGTGTCTTGGCTAAAGTGTCTTGGCTAAGGTGTCTTGGCTAATGTGTCTTGGCTAAGGTGTCTTGGCTAAGGTGTCTTGGCTAAGGTGTCTTGGCTAAGGTGTCTTGGCTAAGGTGTCTTGGCTAATGTGTCTTGGCTAAGGTGTCTTGGCTAAGGTGTCTTGGCTAAGGTGTCTTGGCTAATGTGTCTCGGCTAAGGTGTCTTGGCTAAGGTGTCTTGGCTAAGGTGTCTTGGCTAAGGTGTCTTGGCTAATGTGTCTTGGCTAAGGTGTCTTGGCTAAGGTGTCTTGGCTAAGGTGTCTTGGCTAAGGTGTCTTGGCTAATGTGTCTCGGCTAATGTGTCTCGGCTAAGGTGTCTTGGCTAAGGTGTCTTGGCTAAGTTGTCTTGGCTAAGGTGTCTTGGCTAAGGTGTCTTGGCTAAGGTGTCTCGGCTAAGGTGTCTTGGCTAAGGTGTCTTGGCTAAGGTGTCTTGGCTAAGGTGTCTTGGCTAAGGTGTCTTGGCTAATGTGTCTCGGCTAAGGTGTCTTGGCTAAGGTGTCATGGCTAATGTGTCTCGGCTAAGGTGTCTTGGCTAAGGTGTCTTGGCTAATGTGTCTCGGCTAAAGTGTCTTGGCTAAGGTGTCTTGGCTAAGGTGTCTTGGCTAAGGTGTCTTGGCTAAGGTGTCTTGGCTAAGGTTTCTTGGCTAAGGTGTCTTGGCTAAGGTGTCTTGGCTAAGGTGTCTTGGCTAATGTGTCTCGGCTAAGGTGTCTTGGCTAAGGTGTCTTGGCTAAAGTGTCTTGGCTAAGGTGTCTTGGCTAATGTGTCTTGGCTAAGGTGTCTTGGCTAAGGTGTCTTGGCTAAGGTGTCTTGGCTAAGGTGTCTTGGCTAATGTGTCTCGGCTAAGGTGTCTGGGCTAAGGTGTCTTGGCTAAGGTGTCTTGGCTAAGGTGTCTTGGCTAAGGTGTCTTGGCTAAGGTGTCTTGGCTAAGGTGTCTTGGCTAAGGTGTCTTGGCTAATGTGTCTTGGCTAAGGTGTCTTGGCTAAGGTGTCTTGGCTAAGGTGTCTTGGCTAATGTGTCTCGGCTAAGGTGTCTTGGCTAAGGTGTCTTGGCTAAGGTGTCTTGGCTAATGTGTCTTGGCTAAGGTGTCTTGGCTAAGGTGTCTTGGCTAAGGTGTCTTGGCTAAGGTATCTTGGCTAAGGTGTCTTGGCTAAGGTGTCTTGGCTAAGGTGTCTTGGCTAAGGTGTCTTGGCTAATGTGTCTCGGCTAATGTGTCTTGGCTAATGTGTCTCGGCTAAGGTGTCTTGGCTAAGGTGTCTTGGCTAAGGTGTCTTGGCTAAGGTGTCTTGGCTAATGTGTCTCGGCTAATGTGTCTTGGCTAATGTGTCTTGGCTAAGGTGTCTTGGCTAAGGTGTCTTGGCTAAGGTGTCTTGGCTAATGTGTCTCGGCTAAGGTGTCTTGGCTAAGGTGTCTTGGCTAAGTTGTCTTGGCTAAGGTGTCTTGGCTAAGGTGTCTCGGCTAAGGTGTCTTGGCTAAGGTGTCTTGGCTAAGGTGTCTTGGCTAAGGTGTCTTGGCTAAGGTGTCTTGGCTAAGGTGTCTTGGCTAATGTGTCTTGGCTAAGGTGTCTTGGCTAAGGTGTCTTGGCTAAGGTGTCTTGGCTAAGGTGTCTTGGCTAATGTGTCTTGGCTAAGGTGTCTTGGCTAAGGTGTCTTGGCTAAGGTGTCTTGGCTAATGTGTCTTGGCTAAGGTGTCTTGGCTAAGGTGTCTTGGCTAAGGTGTCTTGGCTAATGTGTCTCGGCTAAGGTGTCTTGGCTTAGGTGTCTTGGCTAAGGTGTCTTGGCTAAGGTGTCTTGGCTAAGGTGTCTTGGCTAAGGTGTCTTGGCTAATGTGTCTTGGCTAAGGTGTCTTGGCTAAGGTGTCTTGGCTAAGGTGTCTTGGCTAATGTGTCTCGGCTAAGGTGTCTTGGCTAAGGTGTCTTGGCTAAGGTGTCTTGGCTAAGGTGTCTTGGCTAAGGTGTCTTGGCTAAGGTATCTTGGCTAAGGTGTCTTGGCTAAGGTGTCTTGGCTAAGGTGTCTTGGCTAATGTGTCTCGGCTAATGTGTCTTGGCTAATGTGTCTCGGCTAAGGTGTCTTGGCTAAGGTGTCTTGGCTAAGGTGTCTTGGCTAAGGTGTCTTGGCTAATGTGTCTTGGCTAATGTGTCTTGGCTAATGTGTCTTGGCTAAGGTGTCTTGGCTAAGGTGTCTTGGCTAAGGTGTCTTGGCTAAGGTGTCTTGGCTAATGTGTCTCGGCTAAAGTGTCTTGGCTAATGTGTCTTGGCTAATTTGTCTTGGCTAAGGTGTCTTGGCTTATGTGTCTTGGCTACGGTGTCTTGGGTAATGTGTCTTGGGTAATGTGTCTTGGCTAAGGTGTCTTGGTTAAGGTGTCTTGGCTAAGGTGTCTTGGCTAATGTGTGTTGGCTAAGGTGTCTTGGCTAAGGTGTCTTGGCTAAGGTGTCTTGGCTAATGTGTCTCGGCTAAGGTGTCTTGGCTAAGGTGTCTTGGCTAATGTGTCTTGGCTAAGGTGTCTTGGCTAAGGTGTCTTGGCTAAGGTGTCTTGGCTAATGTGTCTTGGCTAAGGTGTCTTGGCTAAGGTGTCTTGGCTAAGGTGTCTTGGCTAATGTGTCTCGGCTAAGGTGTCTTGGCTAAGGTGTCTTGGCTAAGGTGTCTTGGCTAAGGTGTCTTGGCTAAGGTGTCTTGGCTAAGGTGTCTTGGCTAATGTGTCTTGGCTAAGGTGTCTTGGCTAAGGTGTCTTGGCTAAGGTGTCTTGGCTAAGGTGTCTTGGCTAATGTGTCTCGGCTAAGGTGTCTTGGCTAAGGTGTCTTGGCTAAGGTGTCTTGGCTAAGGTGTCTTGGCTAATGTGTCTCGGCTAATGTGTCTCGGCTAAGGTGTCTTGGCTAAGGTGTCTTGGCTAAGGTGTCTTGGCTAAGGTGTCTTGGCTAAGGTGTCTTGGCTAAGGTGTCTTGGCTAAGGTGTCTTGGCTAAGGTGTCTTGGCTAATGTGTCTCGGCTAAGGTGTCTTGGCTAATGTGTCTTGGCTAAGGTGTCTTGGCTAAGGTGTCTTGGCTAAGGTGTCTTGGCTAAGGTGTCTTGGCTAATGTGTCTTGGCTAAGGTGTCTTGGCTAATGTGTCTTGGCTAAGGTGTCTTGGCTAAGGTGTCTTGGCTAAGGTGTCATGGCTAATGTGTCTCGGCTAAGGTGTCTTGGCTAAGGTGTCTTGGCTAAGGTGTCTTGGCTAAGGTGTCTTGGCTAAGGTGTCTTGGCTAAGGTGTCTTGGCTAATGTGTCTTGGCTAAGGTGTCTTGGCTAAGGTGTCTTGGCTAAGGTGTCTTGGCTAAGGTGTCTTGGCTAATGTGTCTCGGCTAAGGTGTCTTGGCTAAGGTGTCTTGGCTAAGGTGTCTTGGCTAAGGTGTCTTGGCTAAGGTGTCTTGGCTAAGGTGTCTTGGCTAAGGTGTCTTGGCTAATGTGTCTCGGCTAATGTGTCTTGGCTAAGGTGTCTTGGCTAATGTGTCTTGGCTAAGGTGTCTTGGCTAAGGTGTCTTGGCTAAGGTGTCTTGGCTAAGGTGTCTTGGCTAATGTGTCTCGGCTAAGGTGTCTTGGCTAAGGTGTCTTGGCTAAGGTGTCTTGTCTAAGGTGTCTTGGCTAAGGTGTCTTGGCTAATGTGTCTCGGCTAAGGTGTCTGGGCTAAGGTGTCTTGGCTAAGGTGTCTTGGCTAAGGTGTCTTGGCTAAGGTGCCTTGGCTAAGGTGTCTTGGCTAAGGTGTCTTGGCTAAGGTGTCTTGGCTAATGTGTCTTGGCTAAGGTGTCTTGGCTAAGGTGTCTTGGCTAATGTGTCTCGGCTAAGGTGTCTTGGCTAAGGTGTCTTGGCTAATGTGTCTCGGCTAAGGTGTCTTGGCTAAGGTGTCTTGGCTAATGTGTCTCGGCTAAGGTGTCTTGGCTAAGGTGTCTTGGCTTAGGTGTCTTGGCTAAGGTGTCTTGGCTAAGGTGTCTTGGCTAAGGTGTCTTGGCTAAGGTGTCTTGGCTAAGGTGTCTTGGCTAATGTGTCTCGGCTAAGGTGTCTTGGCTAAGGTGTCTTGGCTAAGGTGTCTTGGCTAAGGTGTCTTGGCTAATGTGTCTTGGCTAAGGTGTCTTGGCTAAGGTGTCTTGGCTAATGTGTCTTGGCTAAGGTGTCTTGGCTAAGGTGTCTTGGCTAATGTGTCTTGGCTAAGGTGTCTTGGCTAAGGTGTCTTGGCTAAGGTGTCTTGGCTAATGTGTCTCGGCTAAGGTGTCTTGGCTAAGGTGTCTTGGCTAAGGTGTCTTGGCTAAGGTGTCTTGGCTAATGTGTCTTGGCTAAGGTGTCTTGGCTAAGGTGTCTTGGCTAAGGTGTCTTGGCTAATGTGTCTTGGCTAATGTGTCTCGGCTAATGTGTCTCGGCTAAGGTGTCTTGGCTAAGGTGTCTTGGCTAAGTTGTCTTGGCTAAGGTGTCTTGGCTAAGGTGTCTTGGCTAAGGTGTCTTGGCTAAGGTGTCTTGGCTAATGTGTCTCGGCTAATGTGTCTTGGCTAATGTGTCTTGGCTAAGGTGTCTTGGCTAAGGTGTCTTGGCTAAGGTGTCTTGGCTAAGGTGTCTTGGCTAAGGTGTCTTGGCTAAGGTGTCTTGGCTAAGGTGTCTTGGCTAAGGTGTCTTGGCTAATGTGTCTTGGCTAAGGTGTCTTGGCTAAGGTGTCTTGGCTAAGGTGTCTTGGCTAATGTGTCTCGGCTAAGGTGTCTTGGCTAAGGTGTCTTGGCTAATGTGTCTCGGCTAAGGTGTCTTGGCTAAGGTGTCTTGGCTAATGTGTCTTGGCTAAGGTGTCTTGGCTAAGGTGTCTTGGCTAAGGTGTCTTGGCTAAGGTGTCTTGGCTAATGTGTCTCGGCTAAGGTGTCTTGGCTAAGGTGTCTTGGCTAAGGTGTCTTGGCTAAGGTGTCTTGGCTAAGGTGTCTTGGCTAAGGTGTCTTGGCTAAGGTGTCTTGGCTAAGGTGTCTTGGCTAATGTGTCTCGGCTAATGTGTCTTGGCTAAGGTGTCTTGGCTAATGTGTCTTGGCTAAGGTGTCTTGGCTAAGGTGTCTTGGCTAAGGTGTCTTGGCTAATGTGTCTTGGCTAAGGTGTCTTGGCTTAGGTGTCTTGGCTAAGGTGTCTTGGCTAAGGTGTCTTGGCTAAGGTGTCTTGGCTAAGGTGTCTTGGCTAATGTGTCTCGGCTAAGGCGTCTTGGCTAAGGTGTCTTGGCTAAGGTGTCTTGGCTAAGGTGTCTTGGCTAAGGTGTCTTGGCTAAGGTGTCTTGGCTAAGGTGTCTTGGCTAAGGTGTCTTGGCTAATGTGTCTTGGCTAAGGTGTCTTGGCTAAGGTGTCTTGGCTAATGTGTCTCGGCTAAGGTGTCTTGGCTAAGGTGTCTTGGCTAATGTGTCTCGGCTAAGGTGTCTTGGCTAAAGTGTCTTGGCTAATGTGTCTCGGCTAAGGTGTCTTGGCTAAGGTGTCTTGGCTAAGGTGTCTTGGCTAAGGTGTCTTGGCTAAGGTGTCTTGGCTAAGGTGTCTTGGCTAAGGTGTCTTGGCTAATTTGTCTCGGCTAAGGTGTCTCGGCTAATGTGTCTTAGCTAATGTGTCTTGGCTAAGGTGTCTTGGCTAAGGTGTCTTGGCTAAGGTGTCTTGGCTAAGGTGTCTTGGCTAAGGTGTCTTGGCTAATGTGTCTTGGCTAAGGTGTCTTTTCTAAGGTGTCTTGGCTAAGGTGTCTTGGCTAAGGTGTCTTGGCTAATGTGTCTTGGCTAAGGTGTCTTGGCTAAGGTGTCTTGGCTAAGGTGTCTTGGCTAAGGTGTCTTGGCTAAGGTGTCTTGGCTAATGTGTCTCGGCTAATGTGTCTTGGCTAATGTGTCTTGGCTAAGGTGTCTTGGCTAAGGTGTCTTGGCTAAGGTGTCTTGGCTAATGTGTCTTGGCTAAGGTGTCTTGGCTAAGGTGTCTTGGCTAAGGTGTCTTGGCTAAGGTGTCTTGGCTAAGGTGTCTTGGCTAAGGTGTCTTGGCTAAGGTGTCTTGGCTAAGGTGTCTTGGCTAATGTGTCTCGGCTAATGTGTCTTGGCTAATGTGTCTTGGCTAAGGTGTCTTGGCTAAGGTGTCTTGGCTAATGTGTCTTGGCTAAGGTGTCTCGGCTAAGGTGTCTTGGCTAAGGTGTCTTGGCTAATGTGTCTTGGCTAAGGTGTCTTGGCTAAGGTGTCTTGGCTAAGGTGTCTTGGCTAAGGTGTCTTGGCTAATGTGTCTCGGCTAAGGTGTCTTGGCTAAGGTGTCTTGGCTAAGGTGTCTTGGCTAAGGCGTCTTGGCTAAGGTGTCTTGGCTAATGTGTCTTGGCTAAGGTGTCTTGGCTAAGGTGTCTTGGCTAAGGTGTCTTGGCTAATGTGTCTCGGCTAAGGTGTCTTGGCTAAGGTGTCTTGGCTAAGGTGTCTTGGCTAAGGTGTCTTGGCTAAGGTATCTTGGCTAAGGTGTCTTGGCTAAGGTGTCTTGGCTAAGGTGTCTTGGCTAATGTGTCTCGGCTAATGTGTCTTGGCTAATGTGTCTCGGCTAAGGTGTCTTGGCTAAGGTGTCTTGGCTAAGGTGTCTTGGCTAAGGTGTCTTGGCTAATGTGTCTCGGCTAATGTGTCTTGGCTAATGTGTCTCGGCTAAGGTGTCTTGGCTAAGGTGTCTTGGCTAAGGTGTCTTGGCTAAGGTGTCTTGGCTAATGTGTCTTGGCTAATGTGTCTTGGCTAATGTGTCTTGGCTAAGGTGTCTTGGCTAAGGTGTCTTGGCTAATGTGTCTCGGCTAAAGTGTCTTGGCTAATGTGTCTTGGCTAAGGTGTCTTGGCTAAGGTGTCTTGGCTAATGTGTCTTGGCTAAGGTGTCTTGGCTAAGGTGTCTTGGCTAAGGTGTCTTGGCTAATGTGTCTCGGCTAAGGTGTCTTGGCTAAGGTGTCTTGGCTAAGGTGTCTTGGCTAAGGTGTCTTGGCTAAGGTGTCTTGGCTAAGGTGTCTTGGCTAATGTGTCTTGGCTAAGGTGTCTTGGCTAAGGTGTCTTGGCTAATGTGTCTTGGCTAAGGTGTCTTGGCTAATGTGTCTCGGCTAAGGTGTCTTGGCTAATGTGTCTCGGCTAATGTGTCTTGGCTAAGGTGTCTTGGCTAAGGTGTCTTGGCTAAGGTGTCTTGGCTAAGGTATCTTGGCTAAGGTGTCTTGGCTAAGGTGTCTTGGCTAAGGTGTCTTGGCTAATGTGTCTCGGCTAATGTGTCTTGGCTAATGTGTCTCGGCTAAGGTGTCTTGGCTAAGGTGTCTTGGCTAAGGTGTCTTGGCTAAGGTGTCTTGGCTAAGGTATCTTGGCTAAGGTGTCTTGGCTAAGGTGTCTTGGCTAAGGTGTCTTGGCTAATGTGTCTCGGCTAATGTGTCTTGGCTAATGTGTCTCGGCTAAGGTGTCTTGGCTAAGGTGTCTTGGCTAAGGTGTCTTGGCTAAGGTGTCTTGGCTAATGTGTCTTGGCTAATGTGTCTTGGCTAATGTGTCTTGGCTAAGGTGTCTTGGCTAAGGTGTCTTGGCTAAGGTGTCTTGGCTAAGGTGTCTTGGCTAATGTGTCTCGGCTAAAGTGTCTTGGCTAATGTGTCTTGGCTAATTTGTCTTGGCTAAGGTGTCTTGGCTTATGTGTCTTGGCTACGGTGTCTTGGGTAATGTGTCTTGGGTAATGTGTCTTGGCTAAGGTGTCTTGGTTAAGGTGTCTTGGCTAAGGTGTCTTGGCTAATGTGTGTTGGCTAAGGTGTCTTGGCTAAGGTGTCTTGGCTAAGGTGTCTTGGCTAATGTGTCTCGGCTAAGGTGTCTTGGCTAAGGTGTCTTGGCTAATGTGTCTTGGCTAAGGTGTCTTGGCTAAGGTGTCTTGGCTAAGGTGTCTTGGCTAATGTGTCTTGGCTAAGGTGTCTTGGCTAAGGTGTCTTGGCTAAGGTGTCTTGGCTAATGTGTCTCGGCTAAGGTGTCTTGGCTAAGGTGTCTTGGCTAAGGTGTCTTGGCTAAGGTGTCTTGGCTAAGGTGTCTTGGCTAAGGTGTCTTGGCTAATGTGTCTTGGCTAAGGTGTCTTGGCTAAGGTGTCTTGGCTAAGGTGTCTTGGCTAAGGTGTCTTGGCTAATGTGTCTCGGCTAAGGTGTCTTGGCTAAGGTGTCTTGGCTAAGGTGTCTTGGCTAAGGTGTCTTGGCTAAGGTGTCTTGGCTAATGTGTCTCGGCTAATGTGTCTCGGCTAAGGTGTCTTGGCTAAGGTGTCTTGGCTAAGTTGTCTTGGCTAAGGTGTCTTGGCTAAGGTGTCTTGGCTAAGGTGTCTTGGCTAAGGTGTCTTGGCTAAGGTGTCTTGGCTAAGGTGTCTTGGCTAATGTGTCTCGGCTAATGTGTCTTGGCTAATGTGTCTTGGCTAAGGTGTCTTGGCTAAGGTGTCTTGGCTAAGGTGTCTTGGCTAATGTGTCTTGGCTAATGTGTCTTGGCTAAGGTGTCTTGGCTAATGTGTCTTGGCTAAGGTGTCTTGGCTAAGGTGTCTTGGCTAAGGTGTCATGGCTAATGTGTCTCGGCTAAGGTGTCTTGGCTAAGGTGTCTTGGCTAAGGTGTCTTGGCTAAGGTGTCTTGGCTAAGGTGTCTTGGCTAATGTGTCTTGGCTAAGGTGTCTTGGCTAAGGTGTCTTGGCTAAGGTGTCTTGGCTAAGGTGTCTTGGCTAATGTGTCTCGGCTAAGGTGTCTTGGCTAAGGTGTCTTGGCTAAGGTGTCTTGGCTAAGGTGTCTTGGCTAAGGTGTCTTGGCTAAGGTGTCTTGGCTAAGGTGTCTTGGCTAATGTGTCTCGGCTAATGTGTCTTGGCTAAGGTGTCTTGGCTAATGTGTCTTGGCTAAGGTGTCTTGGCTAAGGTGTCTTGGCTAAGGTGTCTTGGCTAAGGTGTCTTGGCTAATGTGTCTCGGCTAAGGTGTCTTGGCTAAGGTGTCTTGGCTAATGTGTCTTGTCTAAGGTGTCTTGGCTAAGGTGTCTTGGCTAATGTGTCTCGGCTAAGGTGTCTGGGCTAAGGTGTCTTGGCTAAGGTGTCTTGGCTAAGGTGTCTTGGCTAAGGTGCCTTGGCTAAGGTGTCTTGGCTAAGGTGTCTTGGCTAAGGTGTCTTGGCTAATGTGTCTTGGCTAAGGTGTCTTGGCTAAGGTGTCTTGGCTAATGTGTCTCGGCTAAGGTGTCTTGGCTAAGGTGTCTTGGCTAATGTGTCTCGGCTAAGGTGTCTTGGCTAAGGTGTCTTGGCTAATGTGTCTCGGCTAAGGTGTCTTGGCTAAGGTGTCTTGGCTTAGGTGTCTTGGCTAAGGTGTCTTGGCTAAGGTGTCTTGGCTAAGGTGTCTTGGCTAAGGTGTCTTGGCTAAGGTGTCTTGGCTAATGTGTCTCGGCTAAGGTGTCTTGGCTAATGTGTCTCGGCTAAGGTGTCTTGGCTAAGGTGTCTTGGCTAAGGTGTCTTGGCTAAGGTGTCTTGGCTAATGTGTCTTGGCTAAGGTGTCTTGGCTAAGGTGTCTTGGCTAATGTGTCTTGGCTAATGTGTCTTGGCTAAGGTGTCTTGGCTAAGGTGTCTTGGCTAAGGTGTCTTGGCTAATGTGTCTCGGCTAAGGTGTCTTGGCTAAGGTGTCTTGGCTAAGGTGTCTTGGCTAAGGTGTCTTGGCTAATGTGTCTTGGCTAAGGTGTCTTGGCTAAGGTGTCTTGGCTAAGGTGTCTTGGCTAATGTGTCTTGGCTAATGTGTCTCGGCTAATGTGTCTCGGCTAAGGTGTCTTGGCTAAGGTGTCTTGGCTAAGTTGTCTTGGCTAAGGTGTCTTGGCTAAGGTGTCTCGGCTAAGGTGTCTTGGCTAAGGTGTCTTGGCTAAGGTGTCTTGGCTAAGGTGTCTTGGCTAATGTGTCTCGGCTAATGTGTCTTGGCTAATGTGTCTTGGCTAAGGTGTCTTGGCTAAGGTGTCTTGGCTAAGGTGTCTTGGCTAAGGTGTCTTGGCTAAGGTGTCTTGGCTAAGGTGTCTTGGCTAAGGTGTCTTGGCTAATGTGTCTTGGCTAAGGTGTCTTGGCTAAGGTGTCTTGGCTAAGGTGTCTTGGCTAATGTGTCTCGGCTAAGGTGTCTTGGCTAAGGTGTCTTGGCTAAGGTGTCTTGGCTAATGTGTCTCGGCTAAGGTGTCTTGGCTAAGGTGTCTTGGCTAATGTGTCTTGGCTAAGGTGTCTTGGCTAAGGTGTCTTGGCTAAGGTGTCTTGGCTAAGGTGTCTTGGCTAATGTGTCTCGGCTAAGGTGTCTTGGCTAAGGTGTCTTGGCTAAGGTGTCTTGGCTAAGGTGTCTTGGCTAAGGTGTCTTGGCTAAGGTGTCTTGGCTAAGGTGTCTTGGCTAAGGTGTCTTGGCTAATGTGTCTCGGCTAATGTGTCTTGGCTAAGGTGTCTTGGCTAATGTGTCTTGGCTAAGGTGTCTTGGCTAAGGTGTCTTGGCTAAGGTGTCTTGGCTAATGTGTCTTGGCTAAGGTGTCTTGGCTTAGGTGTCTTGGCTAAGGTGTCTTGGCTAAGGTGTCTTGGCTAAGGTGTCTTGGCTAAGGTGTCTTGGCTAATGTGTCTCGGCTAAGGCGTCTTGGCTAAGGTGTCTTGGCTAAGGTGTCTTGGCTAAGGTGTCTTGGCTAAGGTGTCTTGGCTAAGGTGTCTTGGCTAAGGTGTCTTGGCTAATGTGTCTTGGCTAAGGTGTCTTGGCTAAGGTGTCTTGGCTAATGTGTCTCGGCTAAGGTGTCTTGGCTAAGGTGTCTTGGCTAATGTGTCTCGGCTAAGGTGTCTTGGCTAAAGTGTCTTGGCTAATGTGTCTCGGCTAAGGTGTCTTGGCTAAGGTGTCTTGGCTAAGGTGTCTTGGCTAAGGTGTCTTGGCTAAGGTGTCTTGGCTAAGGTGTCTTGGCTAAGGTGTCTTGGCTAATTTGTCTCGGCTAAGGTGTCTCGGCTAATGTGTCTTAGCTAATGTGTCTTGGCTAAGGTGTCTTGGCTAAGGTGTCTTGGCTAAGGTGTCTTGGCTAAGGTGTCTTGGCTAAGGTGTCTTGGCTAATGTGTCTTGGCTAAGGTGTCTTGGCTAAGGTGTCTTGGCTAAGGTGTCTTGGCTAAGGTGTCTTGGCTAATGTGTCTTGGCTAAGGTGTCTTGGCTAAGGTGTCTTGGCTAAGGTGTCTTGGCTAAGGTGTCTTGGCTAATGTGTCTCGGCTAATGTGTCTTGGCTAATGTGTCTTGGCTAAGGTGTCTTGGCTAAGGTGTCTTGGCTAAGGTGTCTTGGCTAATGTGTCTTGGCTAAGGTGTCTTGGCTAAGGTGTCTTGGCTAAGGTGTCTTGGCTAAGGTGTCTTGGCTAAGGTGTCTTGGCTAAGGTGTCTTGGCTAAGGTGTCTTGGCTAATGTGTCTCGGCTAATGTGTCTTGGCTAATGTGTCTTGGCTAAGGTGTCTTGGCTAAGGTGTCTTGGCTAAGGTGTCTTGGCTAAGGTGTCTTGGCTAATGTGTCTTGGCTAAGGTGTCTCGGCTAAGGTGTCTTGGCTAAGGTGTCTTGGCTAATGTGTCTTGGCTAAGGTGTCTTGGCTAAGGTGTCTTGGCTAAGGTGTCTTGGCTAAGGTGTCTTGGCTAATGTGTCTCGGCTAAGGTGTCTTGGCTAAGGTGTCTTGGCTAAGGTGTCTTGGCTAAGGTGTCTTGGCTAAGGTGTCTTGGCTAATGTGTCTTGGCTAAGGTGTCTTGGCTAAGGTGTCTTGGCTAAGGTGTCTTGGCTAATGTGTCTCGGCTAAGGTGTCTTGGCTAAGGTGTCTTGGCTAAGGTGTCTTGGCTAAGGTGTCTTGGCTAAGGTATCTTGGCTAAGGTGTCTTGGCTAAGGTGTCTTGGCTAAGGTGTCTTGGCTAATGTGTCTCGGCTAATGTGTCTTGGCTAATGTGTCTCGGCTAAGGTGTCTTGGCTAAGGTGTCTTGGCTAAGGTGTCTTGGCTAAGGTGTCTTGGCTAATGTGTCTTGGCTAATGTGTCTTGGCTAATGTGTCTTGGCTAAGGTGTCTTGGCTAAGGTGTCTTGGCTAAGGTGTCTTGGCTAAGGTGTCTTGGCTAATGTGTCTTGGCTAAGGTGTCTTGGCTAAGGTGTCTTGGCTAAGGTGTCTTGGCTAATGTGTCTTGGCTAATGTGTCTTGGCTAAGGTGTCTTGGCTAAGGTGTCTTGGCTAATGTGTCTCGGCTAAGGTGTCTTGGCTAAGGTGTCTTGGCTAAGGTGTCTTGGCTAATGTGTCTTGGCTAAGGTGTCTTGGCTAAGGTGTCTTGGCTAAGGTGTCTTGGCTAATGTGTCTCGGCTAAGGTGTCTTGGCTAAGGTGTCTTGGCTAAGGTGTCTTGGCTAATGTGTCTTGGCTAAGGTGTCTTGGCTAAGGTGTCTTGGCTAAGGTGTCTTGGCTAATGTGTCTTGGCTAAGGTGTCTTGGCTAAGGTGTCTTGGCTAAGGTGTCTTGGCTAATATGTCTCGGCTAAGGTGTCTTGGCTAAGGTGTCTTGGCTAAGGTGTCTTGGCTAAGGTGTCTTGGCTAAGGTGTCTTGGCTAATGTGTCTTGGCTAAGGTGTCTTGGCTAAGGTGTCTTGGCTAAGGTGTCTTGGCTAAGGTGTCTTGGCTAATGTGTCTCGGCTAAGGTGTCTTGGCTAAGGTGTCTTGGCTAAGGTGTCTTGGCTAAGGTGTCTTGGCTAAGGTGTCTTGGCTAAGGTGTCTTGGCTAATGTGTCTCGGCTAATGTGTCTCGGCTAAGGTGTCTTGGCTAAGGTGTCTTGGCTAAGTTGTCTTGGCTAAGGTGTCTTGGCTAAGGTGTCTCGGCTAAGGTGTCTTGGCTAAGGTGTCTTGGCTAAGGTGTCTTGGCTAAGGTGTCTTGGCTAAGGTGTCTTGGCTAATGTGTCTCGGCTAATGTGTCTTGGCTAATGTGTCTTGGCTAAGGTGTCTTGGCTAAGGTGTCTTGGCTAAGGTGTCTTGGCTAAGGTGTCTTGGCTAATGTGTCTTGGCTAAGGTGTCTTGGCTAAGGTGTCTTGGCTAATGTGTCTTGGCTAAGGTGTCTTGGCTAAGGTGTCTTGGCTAAGGTGTCTTGGCTAATGTGTCTCGGCTAAGGTGTCTTGGCTAAGGTGTCTTGGCTAAGGTGTCTTGGCTAAGGTGTCTTGGCTAAGGTGTCTTGGCTAAGGTGTCTTGGCTAATGTGTCTTGGCTAAGGTGTCTTGGCTAAGGTGTCTTGGCTAATGTGTCTTGGCTAAGGTGTCTTGGCTAATGTGTCTCGGCTAAGGTGTCTTGGCTAAGGTGTCTTGGCTAAGGTGTCTTGGCTAAGGTGTCTTGGCTAAGGTGTCTTGGCTAAGGTGTCTTGGCTAAGGTGTCTTGGCTAATGTGTCTCGGCTAATGTGTCTTGGCTAAGGTGTCTTGGCTAATGTGTCTTGGCTAAGGTGTCTTGGCTAAGGTGTCTTGGCTAAGGTGTCTTGGCTAAGGTGTCTTGGCTAATGTGTCTCGGCTAAGGTGTCTTGGCTAAGGTGTCTTGGCTAAGGTGTCTTGTCTAAGGTGTCTTGGCTAAGGTGTCTTGGCTAATGTGTCTCGGCTAAGGTGTCTGGGCTAAGGTGTCTTGGCTAAGGTGTCTTGGCTAAGGTGTCTTGGCTAAGGTGTCTTGGCTAAGGTGTCTTGGCTAATGTGTCTTGGCTAAGGTGTCTTGGCTAAGGTGTCTTGGCTAAGGTGTCTTGGCTAAGGTGTCTTGGCTAATGTGTCTTGGCTAAGGTGTCTTGGCTAAGGTGTCTTGGCTAATGTGTCTCGGCTAAGGTGTCTTGGCTAAGGTGTCTTGGCTAATGTGTCTCGGCTAAGGTGTCTTGGCTAAGGTGTCTTGGCTAATGTGTCTCGGCTAAAGTGTCTTGGCTAAGGTGTCTTGGCTAAGGTGTCTTGGCTAAGGTGTCTTGGCTAAGATGTCTTGGCTAAGGTGTCTTGGCTAAGGTGTCTTGGCTAAGGTGTCTTGGCTAATGTGTCTCGGCTAAGGTGTCTTGGCTAAGGTGTCTTGGCTAAGGTGTCTTGGCTAAGGTGTCTTGGCTAATGTGTCTTGGCTAAGGTGTCTTGGCTAAGGTGTCTTGGCTAAGGTGTCTTGGCTAAGGTGTCTTGGCTAAGGTGTCTTGGCTAATGTGTCTTGGCTAAGGTGTCTTGGCTAAGGTGTCTTGGCTAAGGTGTCTTGGCTAATGTGTCTCGGCTAAGGTGTCTTGGCTAAGGTGTCTTGGCTATGGTGTCTTGGCTAAGGTGTCTTGGCTAAGGTGTCTTGGCTAAAGTGTCTTGGCTAAGGTGTCTTGGCTAAGGTGTCTTGGCTAAGGTGTCTTGGCTAATGTGTCTTGGCTAATGTGTCTCGGCTAATGTGTCTCGGCTAAGGTGTCTTGGCTAAGGTGTCTTGGCTAAGTTGTCTTGGCTAAGGTGTCTTGGCTAAGGTGTCTCGGCTAAGGTGTCTTGGCTAAGGTGTCTTGGCTAATGTGTCTCGGCTAATGTGTCTTGGCTAATGTGTCTTGGCTAAGGTGTCTTGGCTAAGGTGTCTTGGCTAAGGTGTCTTGGCTAAGGTGTCTTGGCTAAGGTGTCTTGGCTAAGGTGTCTTGGCTAATGTGTCTTGGCTAAGGTGTCTTGGCTAAGGTGTCTTGGCTAAGGTGTCTTGGCTGATGTGTCTCGGCTAAGGTGTCTTGGCTAAGGTGTCTTGGCTAAGGTGTCTTGGCTAATGTGTCTCGGCTAAGGTGTCTTGGCTAAGGTGTCTTGGCTAATGTGTCTTGGCTAAGGTGTCTTGGCTAAGGTGTCTTGGCTAAGGTGTCTTGGCTAAGGTGTCTTGGCTAATGTGTCTCGGCTAAGGTGTCTTGGCTAAGGTGTCTTGGCTAAGGTGTCTTGGCTAAGGTGTCTTGGCTAAGGTGTCTTGGCTAAGGTGTCTTGGCTAAGGTGTCTTGGCTAAGGTGTCTTGGCTAATGTGTCTCGGCTAATGTGTCTTGGCTAAGGTGTCTTGGCTAATGTGTCTTGGCTAAGGTGTCTTGGCTAAGGTGTCTTGGCTAAGGTGTCTTGGCTAATGTGTCTTGGCTAAGGTGTCTTGGCTTAGGTGTCTTGGCTAAGGTGTCTTGGCTAAGGTGTCTTGGCTAAGGTGTCTTGGCTAAGGTGTCTTGGCTAATGTGTCTCGGCTAAGGCGTCTTGGCTAAGGTGTCTTGGCTAAGGTGTCTTGGCTAAGGTGTCTTGGCTAAGGTGTCTTGGCTAAGGTGTCTTGGCTAAGGTGTCTTGGCTAATGTGTCTTGGCTAAGGTGTCTTGGCTAAGGTGTCTTGGCTAATGTGTCTCGGCTAAGGTGTCTTGGCTAAAGTGTCTTGGCTAATGTGTCTCGGCTAAGGTGTCTTGGCTAAAGTGTCTTGGCTAATGTGTCTCGGCTAAGGTGTCTTGGCTAAGGTGTCTTGGCTAAGGTGTCTTGGCTAAGGTGTCTTGGCTAAGGTGTCTTGGCTAAGGTGTCTTGGCTAATTTGTCTCGGCTAAGGTGTCTCGGCTAATGTGTCTTAGCTAATGTGTCTTGGCTAAGGTGTCTTGGCTAAGGTGTCTTGGCTAAGGTGTCTTGGCTAATGTGTCTTGGCTAATGTGTCTCAGCTAAGGTGTCTTGGCTAATGTGTCTTGGCTAATGTGTCTTGGCTAAGGTGTCTTGGCTATGGTGTCTTGGCTAAGGTGTCTTGGCTAAGGTGTCTTGGCTAAGGTGTCTTGGCTAATGTGTCTCAGCTAAGGTGTCTTGGCTAAGGTGTCTTGGCTAAGGTGTCTTGGCTAAGGTGTCTTGGCTAAGGTGTCTTGGCTAAGGTGTCTTGGCTAAAGTGTCTTGGCTAAGGTGTCTTGGCTAAGGTGTCTTGGCTAAGGTGTCTTGGCTAAGGTGTCTTGGCTAAGGTGTCTTGGCTAATGTGTCTCGGCTAAGGTGTCTGGGCTAAGGTGTCTTGGCTAAGGTGTCTTGGCTAAGGTGTCTCGGCTAAGGTGTCTTGGCTAAGGTGTCTTGGCTAAGGTGTCTTGGCTAAGGTGTCTTGGCTAAGGTGTCTTGGCTAAGGTGTCTTGGCTAATGTGTCTTGGCTAAGGTGTCTTGGCTAATGTGTCTCGGCTAATGTGTCTTGGCTAATGTGTCTTGGCTAAGGTGTCTTGGCTATGGTGTCTTGGCTAAGGTGTCTTGGCTAAGGTGTCTTGGCTAAGGTGTCTTGGCTAATGTGTCTCAGCTAAGGTGTCTTGGCTAATGTGTCTCGGCTAAGGTGTCTTGGCTAAGGTGTCTTGGCTAAGGTGTCTTGGCTAAGGTGTCTTGGCTAAGGTGTCTTGGCTATGGTGTCTTGGCTAAGGTGTCTTGGCTAATGTGTCTTGGCTAAGGTGTCTTGGCTAAGGTGTCTTGGCTAAGGTGTCTTGGCTAAGGTGTCTGGGCTAAGGTGTCTTGGCTAAGGTGTCTTGGCTAAGGTGTCTCGGCTAAGGTGTCTTGGCTAAGGTGTCTTGGCTAATGTGTCTCGGCTAATGTGTCTTGGCTAAGGTGTGTCTTGGCTAATGTGTCTTGGCTAATGTGTCTTGGCTAAGGTGTCTTGGCTAAGGTGTCTTGGCTAAGGTGTCTTGGCTAAGGTGTCTTGGCTAAGGTGTCTTGGCTAAGGTGTCTTGGCTAATGTGTCTCGGCTAAGGTGTCTTGGCTGAGGTGTCTTGGCTAAGGTGTCTTGGCTAAGGTGTCTTGGCTAAGGTGTCTTGGCTAAGGTGTCTTGGCTAAGGTGTCTTGGCTAAGGTGTCTTGGCTAATGTGTCTTGGCTAAGGTGTCTTGGCTAAGGTGTCTTGGCTAATGTGTCTTGGCTAAGGTGTCTTGGCTAAGGTGTCTTGGCTAATGTGTCTCAGCTAAGGTGTCTTGGCTAAAGTGTCTTGGCTAATATGTCTCGGCTAAGGGGTCTTGGCTAAAGTGTCTTGGCTAATGTGTCTCGGCTAAGGTGTCTTGGCTAAGGTGTCTTGGCTAATGTGTCTCGGCTAAGGTGTCTCGGCTAAGGTGTCTTGGCTAATGTATCTTGGCTAATGTGTCTTGGCTAAGGTGTCTTGGCTAAGGTGTCTTGGCTAAGGTGTCTTGGCTAAGGTGTCTTGGCTAAGGTGTCTTGGCTAATGTGTCTTGGCTAAGGTGTCTTGGCTAAGGTGTCTTGGCTAAGGTGTCTTGGCTAATGTGTCTCGGCTAAGGTGTCTTGGCTAAGGTGTCTTGGCTAAGGTGTCTTGGCTTAGGTGTCTTGGCTAAGGTGTCTTGGCTAAGGTGTCTTGGCTAATGTGTCTTGGCTAAGGTGTCTTGGCTAAGGTGTCTTGGCTAATGTGTCTTGGCTAAGGTGTCTTGGCTAATGTGTCTCGGCTAATGTGTCTTGGCTAATGTGTCTTGGCTAAGGTGTCTTGGCTAAGGTGTCTTGGCTAAGGTGTCTTGGCTAAGGTGTCTTGGCTAAGGTGTCTTGGCTAATGTGTCTTGGCTAAGGTGTCTTGGCTTAAGTGTCTTGGCTAATGTGTCTCGGCTAAGGTGTCTTGGCTAAGGTGTCTTGGCTAAGGTGTCTTGGCTAAGGTGTCTTGGCTAAGGTGTCTTGGCTAGTGTGTCTTGGCTAGTGTGTCTCGGCTAAGGTGTCTTGGCTAAGGTGTCTTGGCTAAGGTGTCTTGGCTAAGGTGTCTTGGCTAAGGTGTCTTGGCTAAGGTGTCTTGGCTAATGTGTCTCGGCTAAGGTGTCTGGGCTAAGGTGTCTTGGCTAAGGTGTCTTGGCTAAGGTGTCTTGGCTAAGGTGTCTTGGCTAAGGTGTCTTGGCTAAGGTGTCTTGGCTAAGGTGTCTTGGCTAAGGTGTCTTGGCTAAGGTGTCTTGGCTAAGGTGTCTTGGCTAATGTGTCTTGGCTAAGGTGTCTTGGCTAAGGTGTCTTGGCTAAGGTGTCTTGGCTAATGTGTCTTGGCTAAGGTGTCTTGGCTAAGGTGTCTTGGCTAATGTGTCTCGGCTAAGGTGTCTTGGCTAAGGTGTCTTGGCTAAGGTGTCTTGGCTAAGGTGTCTTGGCTAAGGTGTCTTGGCTAAGGTGTCTTGGCTAAGGTGTCTTGGCTAAGGTGTCTTGGCTAATGTGTCTTGGCTAAGGTGTCTTGGCTAAGGTGTCTTGGCTAAGGTGTCTTGGCTAATGTGTCTCGGCTAAGGTGTCTTGGCTAAGGTGTCTTGGCTAAGGTGTCTTGGCTAAGGTGTCTTGGCTAAGGTGTCTTGGCTAAGGTGTCTTGGCTAATGTGTCTTGGCTAAGGTGTCTTGGCTAAGGTGTCTTGGCTAATGTGTCTTGGCTAAGGTGTCTCGGCTAAGGTGTCTTGGCTAAGGTGTCTTGGCTAAGGTGTCTTGGCTAAGGTGTCTTGGCTAATGTGTCTTGGCTAAGGTGTCTTGGCTAAGGTGTCTTGGCTAATGTGTCTCGGCTAAGGTGTCTTGGCTAAGGTGTCTTGGCTAAGGTGTCTTGGCTAAGGTGTCTTGGCTAAGGTGTCTTGGCTAATGTGTCTTGGCTAAGGTGTCTTGGCTAAGGTGTCTTGGCTAATGTGTCTTGGCTAAGGTGTCTTGGCTAAGGTGTCTTGGCTAAGGTGTCTTGGCTAATGTGTCTCGGCTAAGGTGTCTTGGCTAAGGTGTCTTGGCTAAGGTGTCTTGGCTAAGGTGTCTTGGCTAAGGTGTCTTGGCTAAGGTGTCTTGGCTAAGGTGTCTTGGCTAATGTGTCTTGGCTAAGGTGTCTTGGCTAATGTGTCTTGGCTAAGGTGTCTTGGCTAAGGTGTCTTGGCTAAGGTGTCTTGGCTAATGTGTCTCGGCTAAGGTGTCTTGGCTAAAGTGTCTTGGCTAATGTGTCTCGGCTAAGGTGTCTTGGCTAAGGTGTCTTGGCTAATGTGTCTCAGCTAAGGTGTCTTGGCTAAGGTGTCTTGGCTAAGGTGTCTTGGCTAAGGTGTCTTGGCTAAGGTGTCTTGGCTAAGGTGTCTTGGCTAAGGTGTCTTGGCTAATGTGTCTCGGCTAAGGTGTCTTGGCTAAGGTGTCTCGGCTAAGGTGTCTTGGCTAAGGTGTCTTGGCTAATGTGTCTTGGCTAATTTGTCTTGGCTATGGTGTCTTGGCTAATGTGTCTCGGCTAAGGTGTCTTGGCTAAGGTGTCTTGGCTAAGGTGTCTTGGCTAAGGTGTCTTGGCTAATGTGTCTTGGCTAAGGTGTCTTGGCTAAGGTGTCTTGGCTAATGTGTCTTGGCTAAGGTGTCTTGGCTAAGGTGTCTTGGCTAAGGTGTCTTGGCTAATGTGTCTCGGCTAAGGTGTCTTGGCTAAGGTGTCTTGGCTAAGGTGTCTTGGCTAATGTGTCTCGGCTAAGGTGTCTTGGCTAAGGTGTCTTGGCTAAGGTGTCTTGGCTAAGGTGTCTTGGCTAAGGTGTCTTGGCTAAGGTGTCTTGGCTAATGTGTCTTGGCTAAGGTGTCTTGGCTAAGGTGTCTTGGCTAATGTGTCTCGGCTAAGGTGTCTTGGCTAAAGTGTCTTGGCTAATGTGTCTCGGCTAATGTGTCTTGGCTAAGGTGTCTTGGCTAAGGTGTCTTGGCTAAGGTGTCTTGGCTAAGGTGTCTTGGCTAAGGTGTCTTGGCTAATGTATCTCGGCTAAGGTGTCTTGGCTAAGGTGTCTTGGCTAATGTGTCTTGGCTAAGGTGTCTTGGCTAAGGTGTCTTTGCTAAGGTGTCTTGGCTAAGGTGTCTTGGCTAAGGTGTCTTGGCTAATGTGTCTTGGCTAATGTGTCTTGGCTAAGGTGTCTTGGCTAATGTGTCTTGGCTAAGGTGTCTTGGCTTATGTGTCTTTTCTAAGGTGTCTTGGCTAAGGTGTCTTGGCTAAGGTGTCTTGGCTAATGTGTCTCGGCTAAGGTGTCTTGGCTAAGGTGTCTTGGCTAAGGTGTCTCGGCTAAAGTGTCTTGGCTAAGGTGTCTTGGCTAAGGTGTCTTGGCTAAGGTGTCTTGGCTAAGGTGTCTTGGCTAATGTGTCTCGGCTAAGGTGTCTTGGCTAAGGTGTCTTGGCTAAGGTGTCTTGGCTAAGGTGTCTTGGCTAATGTGTCTTGGCTAAGGTGTCTTGGCTAAGGTGTCTTGGCTAATGTGTCTCGGCTAAGGTGTCTTGGCTAAAGTGTCTTGGCTAATGTGTCTCGGCTAAGGTGTCTTGGCTAAGGTGTCTTGGCTAAGGTGTCTTGGCTAAGGTGTCTTGGCTAAGGTGTCTTGGCTAATGTATCTCGGCTAAGGTGTCTTGGCTAAGGTGTCTCGGCTAAGGTGTCTTGGCTAAGGTGTCTTGGATAAGGTGTCTTGGCTAAGGTGTCTTGGCTAAGGTGTCTTGGCTAATGTGTCTTGGCTAAGGTGTCTTGGCTAAGGTGTCTTGGCTAATGTGTCTTGGCTAAGGTGTCTTGGCTAAGGTGTCTTGGCTAAGGTGTCTTGGCTAATGTGTCTCGGCTAAGGTGTCTTGGCTAAGGTGTCTTGGCTAATGTGTCTTGGCTAAGGTGTCTCGGCTAAGGTGTCTTGGCTAATGTGTCTTGGCTAAGGTGTCTTGGCTAATGTGTCTCGGCTAAGGTGTCTTGGCTAAGGTGTCTTGGCTAAGGTGTCTTGGCTAATGTGTCTCGGCTAAGGTGTCTGGGCTAAGGTGTCTTGGCTAAGGTGTCTTGGCTAAGGTGTCTTGGCTAAGGTGTCTTGGCTAAGGTGTCTTGGCTAAGGTGTCTTGGCTAAGGTGTCTTGGCTAATGTGTCTTGGCTAAGGTGTCTTGGCTAAGGTGTCTTGGCTAAGGTGTCTTGGCTAATGTGTCTTGGCTAAGGTGTCTTGGCTAAGGTGTCTTGGCTAATGTGTCTCGGCTAAGGTGTCTTGGCTAAGGTGTCTTGGCTAAGGTGTCTTGGCTAAGGTGTCTTGGCTAAGGTGTCTTGGCTAAGGTGTCTTGGCTAAGGTGTCTTGGCTAATGTGTCTTGGCTAAGGTGTCTTGGCTAAGGTGTCTTGGCTAAGGTGTCTTGGCTAATGTGTCTCGGCTAAGGTGTCTTGGCTAAGGTGTCTTGGCTAAGGTGTCTTGGCTAAGGTGTCTTGGCTAAGGTGTCTTGGCTAAGGTGTCTTGGCTAATGTGTCTTGGCTAAGGTGTCTTGGCTAAGGTGTCTTGGCTAAGGTGTCTTGGCTAAGGTGTCTCGGCTAAGGTGTCTTGGCTAAGGTGTCTTGGCTAAGGTGTCTTGGCTAAGGTGTCTTGGCTAATGTGTCTTGGCTAAGGTGTCTTGGCTAAGGTGTCTTGGCTAATGTGTCTCGGCTAAGGTGTCTTGGCTAAGGTGTCTTGGCTAAGGTGTCTTGGCTAAGGTGTCTTGGCTAAGGTGTCTTGGCTAATGTGTCTTGGCTAAGGTGTCTTGGCTAAGGTGTCTTGGCTAATGTGTCTTGGCTAAGGTGTCTTGGCTAAGGTGTCTTGGCTAAGGTGTCTTGGCTAATGTGTCTCGGCTAAGGTGTCTTGGCTAAGGTGTCTTGGCTAAGGTGTCTTGGCTAAGGTGTCTTGGCTAATGTGTCTCGGCTAAGGTGTCTTGGCTAAGGTGTCTTGGCTAAGGTGTCTTGGCTAAGGTGTCTTGGCTAAGGTGTCTTGGCTAATGTGTCTTGGCTAAGGTGTCTTGGCTAAGGTGTCTTGGCTAATGTGTCTCGGCTAAGGTGTCTTGGCTAAAGTGTCTTGGCTAATGTGTCTCGGCTAAGGTGTCTTGGCTAAGGTGTCTTGGCTAATGTGTCTCAGCTAAGGTGTCTTGGCTAAGGTGTCTTGGCTAAGGTGTCTTGGCTAAGGTGTCTTGGCTAAGGTGTCTTGGCTAAGGTGTCTTGGCTAAGGTGTCTTGGCTAATGTGTCTCGGCTAAGGTGTCTTGGCTAAGGTGTCTCGGCTAAGGTGTCTTGGCTAAGGTGTCTTGGCTAATGTGTCTTGGCTAAGGTGTCTTGGCTATGGTGTCTTGGCTAATGTGTCTCGGCTAAGGTGTCTTGGCTAAGGTGTCTTGGCTAAGGTGTCTTGGCTAAGGTGTCTTGGCTAATGTGTCTTGGCTAAGGTGTCTTGGCTAAGGTGTCTTGGCTAATGTGTCTTGGCTAAGGTGTCTTGGCTAAGGTGTCTTGGCTAAGGTGTCTTGGCTAATGTGTCTCGGCTAAGGTGTCTTGGCTAAGGTGTCTTGGCTAAGGTGTCTTGGCTAATGTGTCTCGGCTAAGGTGTCTTGGCTAAGGTGTCTTGGCTAAGGTGTCTTGGCTAAGGTGTCTTGGCTAAGGTGTCTTGGCTAAGGTGTCTTGGCTAATGTGTCTTGGCTAAGGTGTCTTGGCTAAGGTGTCTTGGCTAATGTGTCTCGGCTAAGGTGTCTTGGCTAAAGTGTCTTGGCTAATGTGTCTCGGCTAAGGTGTCTTGGCTAAGGTGTCTTGGCTAAGGTGTCTTGGCTAAGGTGTCTTGGCTAAGGTGTCTTGGCTAAGGTGTCTTGGCTAATGTATCTCGGCTAAGGTGTCTTGGCTAAGGTGTCTTGGCTAAGGTGTCTTGGCTAAGGTGTCTTGGCTAAGGTGTCTTTGCTAAGGTGTCTTGGCTAAGGTGTCTTGGCTAAGGTGTCTTGGCTAATGTGTCTTGGCTAATGTGTCTTGGCTAAGGTGTCTTGGCTAATGTGTCTTGGCTAAGGTGTCTTGGCTTATGTGTCTTTTCTAAGGTGTCTTGGCTAAGGTGTCTTGGCTAAGGTGTCTTGGCTAATGTGTCTCGGCTAAGGTGTCTTGGCTAAGGTGTCTTGGCTAAGGTGTCTCGGCTAAAGTGTCTTGGCTAAGGTGTCTTGGCTAAGGTGTCTTGGCTAAGGTGTCTTGGCTAAGGTGTCTTGGCTAATGTGTCTCGGCTAAGGTGTCTTGGCTAAGGTGTCTTGGCTAAGGTGTCTTGGCTAAGGTGTCTTGGCTAATGTGTCTTGGCTAAGGTGTCTTGGCTAAGGTGTCTTGGCTAATGTGTCTCGGCTAAGGTGTCTTGGCTAAAGTGTCTTGGCTAATGTGTCTCGGCTAAGGTGTCTTGGCTAAGGTGTCTTGGCTAAGGTGTCTTGGCTAAGGTGTCTTGGCTAAGGTGTCTTGGCTAAGGTGTCTTGGCTAATGTATCTCGGCTAAGGTGTCTTGGCTAAGGTGTCTCGGCTAAGGTGTCTTGGCTAAGGTGTCTTGGATAAGGTGTCTTGGCTAAGGTGTCTTGGCTAAGGTGTCTTGGCTAATGTGTCTTGGCTAAGGTGTCTTGGCTAAGGTGTCTTGGCTAATGTGTCTTGGCTAAGGTGTCTTGGCTAAGGTGTCTTGGCTAAGGTGTCTTGGCTAATGTGTCTCGGCTAAGGTGTCTTGGCTAAGGTGTCTTGGCTAAGGTGTCTTGGCTAATGTGTCTCGGCTAAGGTGTCTTGGCTAATGTGTCTTGGCTAAGGTGTCTTGGCTAATGTGTCTCGGCTAAGGTGTCTTGGCTAATGTGTCTTGGCTAAGGTGTCTTGGCTAAGGTGTCTTGGCTAAGGTGTCTTGGCTAAGGTGTCTTGGCTAAGGTGTCTTGGCTAAGGTGTCTTGGCTAATGTGTCTTGGCTAAGGTGTCTTGGCTAAGGTGTCTTGGCTAAGGTGTCTCGGCTAAGGTGTCTTGGCTAAGGTGTCTTGGCTAAGGTGTCTTGGCTAATGTGTCTCGGCTAATGTGTCTCGGCTAAGGTGTCTTGGCTAAGGTGTCTTTTCTAAGGTGTCTTGGCTAAGGTGTCTTGGCTAAGGTGTCTTGGCTAAGGTGTCTTGGCTAATGTGTCTCGGCTAATGTGTCTTGGCTAAGGTGTCTTGGCTAATGTGTCTTGGCTAAGGTGTCTTGGCTAAGGTGTCTTGGCTAATGTATCTCGGCTAAGGTGTCTTGGCTAAGGTGTCTTGGCTAAGGTGTCTTGGCTAAGGTGTCTTGGCTAAGGTGTCTTTGCTAAGGTGTCTTGGTTAAGGTGTCTTGGCTAAGGTGTCTTGGCTAAGGTGTCTTGGCTAAGGTGTCTTGGCTAATGTGTCTTGGCTAATGTGTCTTGGCTAATGTGTCTTGGCTAAGGTGTCTTGGCTAAGGTGTCTTGGCTAATGTATCTCGGCTAATGTGTCTTGGCTAAGGTGTCTTGGCTAAGGTGTCTTGGCTAATGTATCTCGGCTAAGGTGTCTTGGCTAAGGTGTCTTGGCTAAGGTGTCTTGGCTAAGGTGTCTTGGCTAAGGTGTCTTTGCTAAGGTGTCTTGGTTAAGGTGTCTTGGCTAAGGTGTCTTGGCTAAGGTGTCTTGGCTAAGGTGTCTTGGCTAATGTGTCTTGGCTAATGTGTCTTGGCTAATGTGTCTTGGCTAAGGTGTCTTGGCTAAGGTGTCTTGGCTAATGTATCTCGGCTAAGGTGTCTTGGCTAAGGTGTCTTGGCTAAGGTGTCTTGGCTAAGGTGTCTCGGCTAAGGTGTCTTGGCTTAGGTGTCTTGGCTAAGGTGTCTTGGCTAATGTGTCTCGGCTAATGTGTCTCGGCTAAGGTGTCTTGGCTAAGGTGTCTTTTCTAAGGTGTCTTGGCTAAGGTGTCTTGGCTAAGGTGTCTTGGCTAAGGTGTCTTGGCTAAGGTGTCTTGGCTAATGTGTCTCGGCTAATGTGTCTTGGCTAAGGTGTCTTGGCTAATGTGTCTTGGCTAAGGTGTCTTGGCTAAGGTGTCTTGGCTAAGGTGTCTCGGCTAAGGTGTCTTGGCTTAGGTGTCTTGGCTAAGGTGTCTTGGCTAATGTGTCTCGGCTAATGTGTCTCGGCTAAGGTGTCTTGGATAAGGTGTCTTGGCTAAGGTGTCTTGGCTAAGGTGTCTTGGTTAAGGTGTCTTGGCTAAGGTGTCTTGGCTAAGGTGTCTTGGCTAAGGTGTCTTGGCTAATGTGTCTTGGCTAATGTGTCTTGGCTAATGTGTCTTGGCTAAGGTGTCTTGGCTAAGGTGTCTTGGCTAATGTATCTCGGCTAAGGTGTCTTGGCTAAGGTGTCTTGGCTAAGGTGTCTTGGCTAAGGTGTCTTGGCTAAGGTGTCTTTGCTAAGGTGTCTTGGCTAAGGTGTCTTGGCTAAGGTGTCTCGGCTAATGTGTCTTGGCTAATGTGTCTTGGCTAAGGTGTCTTGGCTAATGTGTCTTGGCTAAGGTGTCTTGGCTAAGGTGTCTTGGCTTATGTGTCTTTTCTAAGGTGTCTTGGCTAAGGTGTCTTGGCTAAGGTGTCTTGGCTAAGGTGTCTTGGCTAAGGTGTCTTGGCTTAATTGTCTTGGCTAAAGTGTCTTGGCTAAGGTGTCTTGGTTAAGGTGTCTTGGCTAATGTGTCTCGGCTAAGGTGTCTTGGCTAAAGTGTCTTGGCTAATGTGTCTCGGCTAAGGTGTCTTGGCTAAGGTGTCTTGGCTAAGGTGTCTTGGCTAAGGTGTCTTGGCTAAGGTGTCTTGGCTAAGGTGTCTCGGCTAAGGTGTCTTGGCTAAGGTGTCTCGGCTAAGGTGTCTTGGCTAAGGTGTCTTGGCTAAGGTGTCTTGGCTAAGGTGTCTTGGCTAAGGTGTCTTGGCTAATGTGTCTTGGCTAAGGTGTCTTGGCTAATGTGTCTTGGCTAAGGTGTCTTGGCTAATGTGTCTTGGCTAAGGTGTCTTGGTTAAGGTGTCTTGGCTAAGGTGTCTTGGCTAAGGTGTCTTGGCTAAGGTGTCTTGGCTAAGGTGTCTTGGCTAAGGTGTCTTGGCTAATGTGTCTTGGCTAAGGTGTCTTGGCTAAGGTGTCTTGGCTAAGGTGTCTTGGCTAATGTGTCTCGGCTAATGTGTCTTGGCTAAGGTGTCTTGGCTAATGTGTCTTGGCTAAGGTGTCTTGGCTAAGGTGTCTTGGCTAAGGTGTCTTGGCTAAGGTGTCTTGGCTAAGGTGTCTTGGCTAAGGTGTCTCGGCTAATGTGTCTTGGCTAAGGTGTCTTGGCTAAGGTGTCTTGGCTAAGGTGTCTTGGCTAAGGTGTCTTGGCTAAGGTGTCTTGGCTAAGGTGTCTTGGCTAATGTGTCTCGGCTAATGTGTCTTGGCTAATGTGTCTTGGCTAAGGTGTCTTGGCTAATGTGTCTTGGCTAAGGTGTCTTGGTTAAGGTGTCTTGGCTAAGGTGTCTTGGCTAAGGTGTCTTGGCTAAGGTGTCTTGGCTAAGGTGTCTTGGCTAAGGTGTCTTGGCTAATGTGTCTTGGCTAAGGTGTCTTGGCTAAGGTGTCTTGGCTAAGGTGTCTTGGCTAATGTGTCTCGGCTAATGTGTCTTGGCTAAGGTGTCTTGGCTAATGTGTCTTGGCTAAGGTGTCTTGGCTAAGGTGTCTTGGCTAAGGTGTCTTGGCTAAGGTGTCTTGGCTAAGGTGTCTTGGCTAAGGTGTCTTGGCTAAGGTGTCTTGGCTAATGTGTCTTGGCTAAGGTGTCTTGGCTAAGGTGTCTTGGCTAAGGTGTCTTGGCTAAGGTGTCTCGGCTAATGTGTCTTGGCTAAGGTGTCTTGGCTAAGGTGTCTTGGCTAATGTGTCTCGGCTAAGGTGTCTTGGCTAAAGTGTCTTGGCTAATGTGTCTCGGCTAAGGTGTCTTGGCTAAAGTGTCTTGGCTAATGTGTCTCGGCTAAGGTGTCTTGGCTAAGGTGTCTTGGCTAAGGTGTCTTGGCTAAGGTGTCTTGGCTAAGGTGTCTTGGCTAAGGTGTCTTGGCTAATGTGTCTCGGCTAAGGTGTCTCGGCTAATGTGTCTTGGCTAAGGTGTCTTGGCTAAGGTGTCTTGGCTAATGTGTATTGGCTAAGGTGTCTTGGCTAAGGTGTCTTGGCTAAGGTGTCTTGGCTAAGGTGTCTTGGCTAAGGTGTCTTGGCTAAGGTGTCTTGGCTAAGGTGTCTCGGCTAAGGTGTCTTGGCTAAGGTGTCTTGGCTAAGGTGTCTTGGCTAATGTGTCTCGGCTAAGGTGTCTTGGCTAAGGTGTCTTGGCTAATGTGTCTCGGCTAAAGTGTCTTGGCTAAGGTGTCTTGGCTAAGGTGTCTTGGCTAAGGTGTCTTGGCTAAGGTGTCTTGGCTAATGTGTCTCGGCTAAGGTGTCTTGGCTAAGGTGTCTTGGCTAAGGTGTCTTGGCTAAGGTGTCTTGGCTAAGGTGTCTTGGCTAAGGTGTCTTGGCTAAGGTGTCTTGGCTAAGGTGTCTTGGCTAAGGTGTCTTGGCTAAGGTGTCTTGGCTAAGGTGTCTTGGCTAAGGTGTCTTGGCTAAGGTGTCTTGGCTAAGGTGTCTTGGCTAAGGTCTCTTGGCTAAGGTGTCTTGGCTAAGGTGTCTTGGCTAATGTGTCTTGGCTAAGGTGTCTTGGCTAAGGTGTCTTGGCTAAGGTATCTCGGCTAAGGTGTCTTGGCTAAGGTGTCTTGGATAAGGTGTCTTGGCTAAGGTGTCTTGGCTAAGGTGTCTTGGCTAATGTGTCTTGGCTAAGGTGTCTTGGCTAAGGTGTCTTGGCTAATGTGTCTTGGCTAAGGTGTCTTGGCTAAGGTGTCTTGGCTAAGGTGTCTTGGCTAATGTGTCTCGGCTAAGGTGTCTTGGCTAAGGTGTCTTGGCTAAGGTGTCTTGGCTAATGTGTCTCGGCTAATGTGTCTTGGCTAAGGTGTCTTGGCTAATGTGTCTCGGCTAAGGTGTCTTGGCTAATGTGTCTTGGCTAAGGTGTCTTGGCTAAGGTGTCTTGGCTAAGGTGTCTTGGCTAAGGTGTCTTGGCTAAGGTGTCTTGGCTAAGGTGTCTTGGCTAATGTGTCTTGGCTAAGGTGTCTTGGCTAAGGTGTCTTGGCTAAGGTGTCTCGGCTAAGGTGTCTTGGCTTAGGTGTCTTGGCTAAGGTGTCTTGGCTAATGTGTCTCGGCTAATGTGTCTCGGCTAAGGTGTCTTGGCTAAGGTGTCTTGGATAAGGTGTCTTGGCTAAGGTGTCTTGGCTAAGGTGTCTTGGTTAAGGTGTCTTGGCTAAGGTGTCTTGGCTAAGGTGTCTTGGCTAAGGTGTCTTGGCTAATGTGTCTTGGCTAATGTGTCTTGGCTAATGTGTCTTGGCTAAGGTGTCTTGGCTAATGTGTCTCGGCTAATGTGTCTTGGCTAAGGTGTCTTGGCTAATTTGTCTTGGCTAAGGTGTCTTGGCTAAGGTGTCTTGGCTAAGGTGTCTTGGCTAATGTGTCTTGGCTAAGGTGTCTTGGCTAAGGTGTCTTGGCTAAGGTGTCTTGGCTAAGGTGTCTTGGCTAAGGTGTCTTGGCTAAGGTGTCTTGGCTAAGGTGTCTTGGCTAAGGTGTCTTGGATAAGGTGTCTTGGCTAAGGTGTCTTGGCTAAGGTGTCTTGGCTAAGGTCTCTTGGCTAAGGTGTCTTGGCTAAGGTGTCTTGGCTAATGTGTCTTGGCTAATGTGTCTCGGCTAAGGTGTCTTGGCTAATGTGTCTTGGCTAAAGTGTCTTGGCTAAAGTGTCTTGGCTAATGTGTCTTGGCTAAGGTGTCTTGGCTAATGTGTCTTGGCTAATGTGTCTTGGCTAAGGTGTCTTGGCTAATGTGTCTTGGCTAATGTGTGTTGGCTAATGTGTCTTGGCTAAGGTGTCTTGGCTAATGTGTCTTGGCTAATGTGTCTTGGCTAAGGTGTCTTGGGTAATTTGTCTTGGCTAATGTGTCTTGGCTAAGGTGTCTTGGTTAAGGTGTCTTGGCTAATGTGTCTTGGCTAAGGTGTCTTGGCTAATGTGTCTTGGCTAATGTGTCTTGGCTAATGTGTCTTGGCTAATGTGTCTTGGCTAATGTGTCTTGGCTCATGTGTCTTGGCTAAGGTGTCTTGGCTAATGTGTCTTGGCTAAGGTGTCTTGGCTAAGGTGTCTTGGCTAAGGTGTCTTGGGTAATGTGTCTTGGCTAATGTGTCTTGGCTAAGGTGTCTTGGTTAAGGTGTCTTGGCTAAGGTATCTTGGCTAAGGTGTCTTTGCTAATGTGTCTTGGCTAATGTGTCTTGGCTAAGGTCTTGGCTAAAGTGTCTTGGCTAAGGTATCTTGGCTAAAGTGTCTTGGCTAATGTGTCTTGGCTAATGTGTCTTGGCTAATGTGTCTTGTCTAAGGTGTCTTGTGTCTTGGCTAAGGTGTCTTGGCTAATGTGTCTTGGCTAACGTGTCTTGGCTAAGGTGTCTTGGCTAATGTGTCTTGGCTAATGTGTCTTGGCTAAGGTGTCTTTGCTAATGTGTCTTGGCTAATGTGTCTTGGCTAAGGTGTCTTGGCTAAAGTGTCTTGGCCAAGGTGTCTTTTCTAAGGTGTCTTGGCTAATGTGTCTTGGCTAATGTGTCTTGGCTAAGGTGTCTTGGCTAATGTGTCTTGGCTAATGTGTCTTGGCTAAGGTGTCTTGGCTAAAGTGTCTTGGCGAAGGTGTCTTGGCTAAGGTGTCTTGGCTAATGTGTCTTGGCTAATGTGTCTTGGCTAAGGTGTCTTGGCTAAAGTGTCTTGGCGAAGGTGTCTTGGCTAAGGTGTCTTGGCTAATGTGTCTTGGCTAATGTGTCTTGGCTAATGTGTCTTGGCTAATGTGTTTTGGCTTATGTGTCTTGGCTAATGAGTCTTGGCTAATGTGTCTTGGCTAAGGTGTCTTGGCTAAAGTGTCTTGGCGAAGGTGTCTTGGCTAAGGTGTCTTGGCTAATGTGTCTTGGCTAAGGTGTCTTTGCTAATGTGTCTTGGCTAATGTGTCTTGGCTAAGGTGTCTTGACTGAAGTGTCTTGGCGAAGTTGTCTTGGCTAAGGGGTCTTGGCTAATGTGTCTTGGCTAATGTGTCTTGGCTTACGTGTCTTGGCTAATGTGTTTTGGCTTATGTGTCTTGGCTAATGAGTCTTGGCTAATGTGTCTTGGCTAATGTGTCTTGGCTAAGGTGTCTTGGCTAAGGTGTCTTGGCTAATGTGTCTTGGCTAAGGTGTCTTTGCTAATGTGTCTTGGCTAATGTGTCTTGGCTAAGGTGTCTTGGCTAAAGTGTCTTGGCGAAGGTGTCTTGGCTAAGATGTCTTGGCTAATGTGTCTTGGCTAATGTGTCTTGGCTAATGTGTCTTGGCTAATGTGTTTTGGCTTATGTGTCTTGGCTAATGAGTCTTGGCTAAGGTGGCTTGGCTAATGTGTCTTGGCTAATGTGACTTGGCTAATGTGTCTTGGCTAAGGTGTCTTGGCTAATGTGTCTTTGCTAATGTGTCTTGACTAATGTGTCTAGGCTAATGTGTCTTGGCTAATGTGTCTCGGCTAATGTGTCTTGGCTAAGGTGTCTCGGCTAAGGTGTCTTGGCTACAGTGTCTTGGCAAAGGTGTCTTGGCTAATGTGTCTTGGCTAAGGTGTCTTGGCTAAGGTGTCTTGGCTAATATGTCTTGGCTAAGGTGTCTTGGCTAAGGTTTCTTGGCTAATGTGTCTTCGCGAATGTGTCTTGGCTAATGTGTCTTGGCTAAGGTGTCTTGGCTAAGGTGTCTTGGCTAATGTGTCTTGGCTAATGTGTCTTGGCTAATGTGTCTTGGCTAATGTGTCTTGGCTAAGGTGTCTTGGTTAAGGTGTCTTGGCTAAGGTGTCTTGGCTAAGGTGTCTAAGCTAAGGTGTCTTGGCTAATGTGTCTTGGCTAATGTGTCTTGGCTAATGTGTCTTGGCTACGGTGTCTTGGCTAAGGTGTCCTGGCTAATGTGTTTTTTCTTATGTGTCTTGGCTAATGTGTCTTGGCTAATGTGTCTTGGCTAAGGTGTCTTGGCTAAGGTGTCTTGGCTAATATGTCTTGGCTAAGGTGTCTTGGCTAATACGTCTTGGCTAATGTGTCTTGGCTAAGGTGTCTTGGCTAAGGTGTCTTGGCTAAGGTGTCTTGGCTAAGGTGTCTTGGCTAATGTGTCTTGGCTAAGGTGTCTTGGCTAAGGTGTCTTGGCTAAGGTGTCTTGGCTAATGTGTCTTGGCTAATGTGTCTTGGCTAATGTGTCTTGGCTAAGGTGTCTTGGCTAATGTGTCTTGGCTAAGGTGTCTTGGGTAATGTGTCTTGGCTAATGTGTCTTGGCTAAGGTGTCTTGGCTAATGTGTCTCGACCAATGTGTCTTGGCTAACGTGTCTTGGCTAATGTGTCTTGGCTAAGGTGTCTTGGCTAAGGTATCTTGGCTACTGTGTCTTGGCTAATGTGTCTTGGCTACGGTGTCTTGGCTAATGTGTCTTGGCTAATGTGTCTTGGCTAAGGTGTCTTGGTTAAGGTGTCTTGGCTAATGTGTCTTGGCTAAGGTGTCTTGGCTAATGTGTCTTGGCTAAGGTGTCTTGGCTAATGTGTCTTGGCTAATGTGTCTTGGCTAATGTGTCTTGGCTAAGGTGTCTTCGCTAATGTGTCTTGGCTAATGTGTCTTGGCTAAGGTGTCTTGGCTAAGGTGTCTTGGCTAATGTGTCTCGGCAAATGTGTCTTGGCTAAGGTGTCTTGGCTAATGTGTCTTGGCTAATGTGTCTTGGCTAAGGTGTCTTGGCTAAGGTGTCTTGGCTAAGGTGTCTTGGCTAATGTGTCTTGGCTAATGTGTCTTGGCTAATGTGTCTTGGCTAATGTGTCTTGGCTAAGGTGTCTTGGCTAATGTGTCTTGGCTAAGGTGTCTTGGGTAATGTGTCTTGGCTAATGTGTCTTGGCTAAGGTGTCTTGGTTAAGGTGTCTTGGCTAATGTGTCTTGGCTAAGGTGTCTTGGCTAATGTGTCTTGGCTAATGTGTCTTGGATAATGTGTCTTGGCTAAGGTGTCTTGGCTAATGTGTCTTGGCTAATGTGTCTTGGCTAAGGTGTCTTGGCTAATGTGTCTTGGCTAAGGTGTCTTGGCTAATGTGTCTTGGCTAAGGTGTCTTGGCTAATGTGTCTTGGCTAAGGTGTCTTTGCTAATGTGTCTTGGCTAATGTGTCTTGGCTAAGGTGTCTTGGCTAAGGTGTATTGGCTAATGTGTCTTGGCTTAAGTGTCTTGGCTAATGTGTCTCGGCTAATGTGTCTTGGCTAAGGTGTCTCGGATAATGTGTCTTGGCTAAGGTGTCTTGGCTAAGGTGTCTTGGCTAATGTGTCTTGGCTAAGGTGTCTTGGCTAATGTGTCTTGGCTATGGTGTCTTGGCTAAGGTGTCTTGGCTAATGTGTCTTGGCTAAGGTGTCTTGGCTAAGGTGTCTTGGCTAATGTGTCCTGGCTAATGTGTCTTGGCTAATGTGTCTTGGCTAAGGTGTCTTGGCTAATGTGTCTTGGCTAATGTGTCTTGGCTAATGTGTTTTGGCTAAAGTGTCTTGGCTAAGGTGTCTTGGCTTATGTGTCTTGGCTAATGTGTCTTGGCTAAAGTGTCTTGGCTAAAGTGTCTTGGCTAATGTGTCTTGGCTAAGGTGTCTTGGCTAATGTGTCTTGGCTAATGTGTCTTGGCTAAGGTGTCTTGGCTAATGTGTCTTGGCTAATGTGTGTTGGCTAATGTGTCTTGGCTAAGGTGTCTTGGCTAATGTGTCTTGGCTAATGTGTCTTGGCTAAGGTGTCTTGGGTAATGTGTCTTGGCTAATGTGTCTTGGCTAAGGTGTCTTGGTTAAGGTGTCTTGGCTAATGTGTCTTGGCTAAGGTGTCTTGGCTTATGTGTCTTGGCTAATGTGTCTTGGCTAATGTGTCTTGGCTAATGTGTCTTGGCTAATGTGTCTTGGCTAATGTGTCTTGGCTAAGGTGTCTTGGCTAATGTGTCTTTTCTAAGGTGTCTTGGCTAAGGTGTCTTGGCTAAGGTGTCTTGGGTAATGTGTCTTGGCTAATGTGTCTTGGCTAAGGTGTCTTGGTTAAGGTGTCTTGGCTAATGTGTCTTGGCTAAGGTGTCTTTGCTAATGTGTCTTGGCTAATGTGTCTTGGCTTATTTGTCATGGCTAAAGTGTCTTGGCTAAGGTATCTTGGCTAAAGTGTCTTGGCTAATGTGTCTTGGCTAATGTGTCTTGGCTAATGTGTCTTGTCTAAGGTGTCTTGTGTCTTGGCTAAGGTGTCTTGACTAAAGTGTCTTGGCGAAGGTGTCTTGGCTAAGGTGTCTTGGCTAATGTGTCTTGGCTAATGTGTCTTGGCTAATGTGTCTTGTCTAAGGTGTCTTGTGTCTTGGCTAAGGTGTCTTGGCTAATGAGTCTTGGCTAATGTGTCTTGGCTAATGTGTCTTGGCTAAGGTGTCTTGGCTAAGGTGTCTTGGCTAATGTGTCTTGGCTAAGGTGTCTTTGCTAATGTGTCTTGGCTAATGTGTCTTGGCTAAGGTGTCTTGGCTAAAGTGTCTTGGCGAAGGTGTCTTGGCTAAGGTGTCTTGGCTAATGTGTCTTGGCTAATGTGTCTTGGCTAATGTGTCTTGGCTAATGTGTTTTGGCTTATGTGTCTTGGCTAATGAGTCTTGGCTAAGGTGGCTTATCTAATGTGTCTTGGCTAATGTGACTTGGCTAATGTGTCTTGGCTAAGGTGTCTTGGCTAATGTGTCTTGGCTAATGTGTCTTGACTAATGTGTCTAGGCTAATGTGTCTTGGCTAATTTGTCTCGGCTAATGTGTCTTGGCTAAGGTGTCTCGGCTAAGGTGTCTTGGCTACAGTGTCTTGGCTAAGGTGTCTTGGCTAATGTGGCTTGGCTAAGGTGTCTTGGCTAAGGTGTCTTGGCTAATATGTCTTGGCTAAGGTGTCTTGGCTAAGGTGTGTTGGCTAATGTGTCTTCGCGAATGTGTCTTGGCTAAGGTGTCTTGGCTAAGGTGTCTTGGCTAATGTGTCTTGGCTAATGTGTCTTGGCTAATGTGTCTTGGCTAATGTGTCTTGGCTAAGGTGTCTTGGTTAAGGTGTCTTGGCTAAGGTGTCTTGGCTAAGGTGTCTAAGCTAAGGTGTCTTCGCTTATGTGTCTTGGCTAATGTGTCTTGGCTAATGTGTCTTGGCTAATGTGTCTTGGCTACGGTGTCTTGGCTAAGGTGTCTTGGCTAATGTGTTTTTTCTTATGTGTCTTGGCTAATGTGTCTTGGCTAATGTGTCTTGGCTAAGGTGTCTTGGCTAAGGTGTCTTGGCTAATATGTCTTGGCTAAGGTGTCTTGGCCAATATGTCTTGGCTAATGTGTCTTGGCTAAGGTGTCTTGGCTAATGTGTCTTGGCTAAGGTGTCTTGGCTAATATGTCTTGGCTAATGTGTCTTGACTAAGGTGTCTTGGCTAATGTGTCTTGGCTAATGTGTCTTGGCTAATGTGTCTTGACTAATGTGTCTTGGCTAATGTGTCTTGGCTAAGGTGTCTTGGCTAAGGTGTCTTGGTTAAGGTGTCTTGGCTAATGTGTCTTGGCTAATGTGTCTTGGCTAATGTGTCTTGGCTAATGTGTCTTGGCTAAGGTGTCTTGGCTAATGTGTCTTGGCTAAGGTGTCTTGGCTAAGGTGTCTTGGCCAATGTGTCTTGGCTAATGTGTCTTCGCTAATGTGTCTTGGCTAATGTGTCTTGGCTAAGGTGTCTTGGATAATGTGTCTTGGCTAAAGTGTCTTGGCTAATGTGTCTTGGCTAATGTGTCTTGGCTAAGGTGTCTTGGCTAATGTGTCTTGGCTAAGGTGTCTTGGCTAATGTGTCTTGGCTAAGGTGTCTTGGCTAAGGTGTCTTGGCTAAGGTGTCTAAGCTAAGGTGTCTTGGCTAATGTGTCTTGGCTAATGTGTCTTGGCTAATGTGTCTTGGCTAAGGTGTCTT
Organism: Anopheles funestus; assembly: GCF_943734845.2. NCBI lineage: Eukaryota > Metazoa > Arthropoda > Insecta > Diptera > Culicidae > Anopheles > Anopheles funestus. The sequence continues at coordinate 68,616 of NW_026045315.1, forward strand.
GGCTAAGGTGTCTTGGCTAATGTGTTCTTTCTTATGTGTCTTGGCTAATGTGTCTTGGCTAATGTGTCTTGGCTAAGGTGTCTTGGCTAAGGTGTCTTGGCTAATGTGTCTCGGCTAATGTGTCTTGGCTAAGGTGTCTTGGCTAATGTGTCTTGGCTAATGTGTCTTGGCTAAGGTGTCTTGGCTAATGTGTCTTGGCTAATGTGTCTTGGCTAATGTGTCTTGGCTAATGTGTCTCGGCTAAGGTGTCTTGGCTAAGGTGTCTTGGCTAAGGTGTCTTGGCTAAGGTATCTTGGCTAATGTGTCTTGACTAATGTGTCTTGGCTAATGTGTCTCGGCTAAAGTGTCTTGGCTAATGTGTCTTGGCTAATGTGTCTTGGCTAAGGTGTCTTGGCTAAGGTGTCTTGGCTAATGTGTCTTGGCTAATGTGTCTTGGCTAAGGTGTCTTGGCTACTGTGTCTTGGCTAAAGTTTCTTGTATAATGTGTCTCGGCTAAAGTGTCTTGGCTAAGGTGTCTTGGCTAATGTGTCTTGGCTAATGTGTCTTGGCTAAGGTGTCTTGGCTAAGGTGTCTTGGCTAAGGTGTCTTGGCTAAGGTGTCTTGGCTAATGTGTCTTGGCTAATGTGTCTTGGCTAATGTGTCTCGGCAAATGTGTCTTGGCTAAGGTGTCTTGGCTTATGTGTCTTGGCTAATGTGTCTTGGCTAAGGTGTCTTGGCTAAGGTGTCTTGGCTAAGGTGTCTTGGCTAAGGTGTCTTGGCTAATGTGTCTTGGCTAATGTGTCTTGGCTAATGTACCTCGGCTAAAGTGTCTTGGCTAATGTGTCTTGGCTAATGTGTCTTGGCTAATGTGTCTTGGCTAAGGTGTCTTGGCTAATGTGTCTTGGCTAATGTGTCTTGGCTAAGGTGTCTTGGCTAATGTGTCTTGGCTAATGTGTCTTGGCTAAGGTGTCTTGGCTAAGGTGTCTTGGCTAATGTGTCTTGGCTAATGTGTCTTGACTAATGTGTCTTGGCTAATGTGTCTTGGCTAAGGTGTCTTGGCTAAGGTGTTTTGGTTAAGGTGTCTTGGCTAATGTGTCTTGGCTAATGTGTCTTGGCTAATGTGTCTTGGCTAATGTGTCTTGGCTAAGGTGTCTTGGCTAATGTGTCTTGGCTAAGGTGTCTTGGCTAAGGTGTCTAAGCTAAGGTGTCTTGGCTAATGTGTCTTGGCTAATGTGTCTTGGATAATGTGTCTTGGCTAAGGTGTCTTGGCTAAGGTGTCTTGGCTAATGTGTCTTGGCTAAGGTGTCTTGGCTAAGGTGTCTTGGCTAATGTGTCTTGGCTAAGGTGTCTTGGCTAATGTGTCTCGGCAAATGTGTCTTGGCTAATGTGTCTTTTCCAATGTGTCTTGGCTAATGTGTCTTGACTAAGGTGTCTTGGCTAAGGTGTCTTGGCTAATGTGTCTTGGCTAATGTGTCTTGACTAATGTGTCTTGGCTAATGTGTCTTGGCTAAGGTGTCTTGGCTAAGGTGTTTTGGTTAAGGTGTCTTGGCTAATGTGTCTTGGCTAATGTGTCTTGGCTAATGTGTCTTGGCTAATGTGTCTTGGCTAAGGTGTCTTGGCTAATGTGTCTTGGCTAAGGTGTCTTGGCTAAGGTGTCTAAGCTAAGGTGTCTTGGCTAATGTGTCTTGGCTAATGTGTCTTGGCTAATGTGTCTTGGCTAAGGTGTCTTGGCTAAGGTGTCTTGGCTAATGTGTTTTTTCTTATGTGTCTTGGCTAATGTGTCTTGGCTAATGTGTCTTGGCTAATGTACCTCGGCTAAAGTGTCTTGGCTAATGTGTCTTGGCTAATGTGTCTTGGCTAATGTGTCTTGGCTAAGGTGTCTTGGCTAATGTGTCTTGGCTAATGTGTCTTGGCTAAGGTGTCTTGGCTAATGTGTCTTGGCTAATGTGTCTTGGCTAATGTGTCTTGGCTAAGGTGTCTTGGCTAATGTGTCTCGGCAAATGTGTCTTGGCTAATGTGTCTTTTCCAATGTGTCTTGGCTAATGTGTCTTGACTAAGGTGTCTTGGCCAATGTGTCTTGGCTAATGTGTCTTGGCTAATGTGTCTTGGCTAATGTGTCTTGGCTAAGGTGTCTTGGATAATGTGTCTTGGCTAAGGTGTCTTGGCTAATGTGTCTTGGCTAATGTGTCTTGGCTAAGGTGTCTTGGCTAATGTGTCTTGGCTAAGGTGTCTTGGCTAATGTGTCTTGGCTAAGGTGTCTTGGCTAAGGTGTCTTGGCTAAGGTGTCTAAGCTAAGGTGTCTTGGCTAATGTGTCTTGGCTAATGTGTCTTGGCTAATGTGTCTTGGCTAAGGTGTCTTGGCTAAGGTGTCTTGGCTAATGTGTTTTTTCTTATGTGTCTTGGCTAATGTGTCTTGGCTAATGTGTCTTGGCTAATGTGTCTTGGCTAAGGTGTCTTGGCTAAGGTGTCTTGGCTAATATGTCTTGGCTAAGGTGTCTTGGCTAATATGTCTTGGCTAATGTGTCTTGGCTAATGTGTCTTGGCTAATGTGTCTTGGCTAAGGTGTCTTGGCTAAGGTGTCTTGGCTAAGGTGTCGTGGCTAAGGTGTCTTGGCTAAAGTGTCTTGTATAATGTGTCTTGGCCAAGGTGTCTTGGCTAATGTGTCTTGGCTAATGTGTCTTGGCTAAGGTGTCTTGGCTAAGGTGTCTTGGCTAAGGTGTCTTGGCTAATGTGTCTTGGCTAAGGTGTCTTGGCTAATGTGTCTTGGCTAATGTGTCTCGGCTAATGTGTCTTGGCTAAGGTGTCTTGGCTAATGTGTCTTGGCTAATGTGTCTTGGCTAAGGTGTCTTGGCTAATGTGTCTTGGCTAAGGTGTTTTGGCTACTGTGTCTTGGCTAAAGTTCCTTGTATATTGTGTCTCGGCTAAAGTGTCTTGACTAATGTGTCTTGGCTAATGTATCTTGGCTAATGTGTCTTGGCTAAGGTGTCTTGGCTAAGGTGTCTTGGCTAAGGTTTCTTGGCTAAGGTATCTTGGCTAATGTGTCTTGACTAATGTGTCTTGGCTAATGTGTCTCGGCTCAAGTGTCTTGGCTAATGTGTCTTGGCTAATGTGTCTTGGCTAAGGTGTCTTGGCTAATGTGTCTTGGCTAATGTGTCTTGGCTAAGGTGTCTTGGCTAAGGTGACTTGGCTAATGTGTCTTGGCTAAAGTGTCTTGGCGAAGGTGTCTTGGCTAAGGTGTCTTGGCTAATGTGTCTTGGCTAATGTGTCTTGGCTAAGGTGTCTTGGCTACTGTGTCTTGGCTAAAGTTTCTTGTATAATGTGTCTCGGCTAAAGTGTCTTGGCTAAGGTGTCTTGGCTAAGGTGTCTTGGCTAAGGTGTCTTGGCTTATGTGTCTTGGCTAAGGTGTCTTGGCTAATGTGTCTTGGCTAAGGTGTCTTGGCTAATGTGTCTTGGCTAAGGTGTCTTGGCTAATGTGTCTTGGCTAAGGTGTCTTGGCTAATGTGTCTTGGCTAAGGTGTTTTGGCTAGTGTGTCTTGGCTAAGGTGTCTTGGCTTATGTGTCTTGGCTAATGTGTCTTGGCTAAAGTGTCTTGGCTAAAGTGTCTTGGCTAATGTGTCTTGGCTAATGTGTCTTGGCTAATGTGTCTTGGCTAAGGTGTCTTGGCTAAGGTGTCTTGGCTAATGTGTCTCGGCAAATGTGTCTTGGCTAATGTGTCTTTTCTAATGTGTCTTGGCTAATGTGTCTTGGCTAAGGTGTCTTGGCTAAGGTGTCTTGGCTAAGGTGTCTTGGCTAATGTGTCTTGGCTAATGTGTCTTGGCTAATGTGTCTCGGCTCAAGTGTCTTGGCTAATGTGTCTTGGCTAATTTGTCTTGGCTAAGGTGTCTTGGCTAATGTGTCTTGGCTACGGTGTCTTGGGTAATGTGTCTTGGCTAATGTGTCTTGGCTAAGGTGTCTTGGTTAAGGTGTCTTGGCTAATGTGTCTTGGCTAAGGTGTCTTGGCTAATGTGTCTTGGCTAAGGTGTCTTGGCTTATGTGTCTTGGCTAATGTGTCTTGGCTATGTGTCTTGGCTAAGGTGTCTTGGCTAATGTGTCTTGGCTAATGTGTCTTGGCTAAGGTGTCTTGGCTAAGGTGTCTTGGCTAATGTGTCTCGGCAAATGTGTCTTGGCTAAGGTGTCTTGGCTAATGTGTCTTGGCTAATGTGTCTTGGCTAAGGTGTCTTGGCTAAGGTGTCTTGGCTAAGGTGTCTTGGCTAAGGTGTCTTGGCTAATGTGTCTTGGCTAATGTGTCTTGGCTAATGTGTCTTGGCTAATGTGTCTTGGCTAAGGTGTCTTGGCTAATGTGTCTTGGCTAAGGTGTCTTGGGTAATGTGTCTTGGCTAATGTGTCTTGGCTAAGGTGTCTTGGTTAAGGTGTCTTGGCTAATGTGTCTTGGCTAAGGTGTCTCGGCTAATGTGTCTTGGCTAAGGTGTCTTGGCTAATGTGTCTTGGCTATGGTGTCTTGGCTAAGGTGTCTTGGCTAATGTGTCTTGGCTAATGTGTCTTGGCTAAGGTGTCTTGGCTAAGGTGTCCTGGCTAATGTGTCTTGGCTAATGTGTCTTGGCTAAGGTGTCTTGGCTAATGTGTCTTGGCTAATGTGTCTTGGCTAATGTGTCTTGGCTAAGGTGTCTTGGCTAAGGTGTCTTGGCTAAGGTGTCTTGGCTAAGGTGTCTTGGCTAATGTGTCTTGGCTAATGTGTCTTGGCTAATGTGTCTTGGCTAATGTGTCTTGGCTAAGGTGTCTTGGCTAATGTGTCTTGGCTAAGGTGTCTTGGGTAATGTGTCTTGGCTAATGTGTCTTGGCTAAGGTGTCTTGGTTAAGGTGTCTTGGCTAATGTGTCTTGGCTAATGTGTCTTGGCTAATGTGTCTTGGCTAATGTGTCTTGGATAATGTGTCTTGGCTAAGGTGTCTTGGCTAAGGTGTCTTGGCTAATGTGTCTTGGCTAATGTGTCTTGGCTAATGTGTCTTGGCTAATGTGTCTTGGATAATGTGTCTTGGCTAAGGTGTCTTGGCTAATGTGTCTTGGCTAATGTGTCTTGGCTAAGGTGTCTTGGCTAATGTGTCTTGGCTAAGGTGTCTTGGCTAATGTGTCTTGGCTAATGTGTCTTGGCTAAGGTGTCTTGGCTAAGGTGTCTTGGCTAAGGTGTCTTGGCTAAGGTGTCTTGGCTAATGTGTCTTGGCTAAGGTGTCTTGGCTAATGTGTCTTGGCTAAGGTGTCTTGGCTAATGTGTCTTGGCGAAGGTGTCTTGGCTAATGTGTCTTGGCTAATGTGTCTTGGCTAATGTGTCTTGGCTAAGGTGTCTTGGCTAATGTGTCTTGGCTAATGTGTCTTGGCTAAGGTGTCTTGGCTAAGGTGTCTTGGCTAATGTGTCTTGGCTAATGCGTCTCGGCTAAAGTGTCTTGGCTAATGTGTCTTGGCTAATTTGTCTTGGCTAAGGTGTCTTGGCTAATGTGTCTTGGCTACGGTGTCTTGGGTAATGTGTCTTGGCTAGTGTGTCTTGGCTAAGGTGTCTTGGTTAAGGTGTCTTGGCTAATGTGTCTTGGCTAAGGTGTCTTGGCTAATGTGTCTTGGCTAAGGTGTCTTGGCTAATGTGTCTTGGCTAATGTGTCTTGGCTAATGTGTCTTGGCTAATGTGTCTTGGCTAATGTGTCTTGGCTAATGTGTCTTGGCTAAGGTGTCTTGGCTAAGGTGTCTTGGCTAATGTGTCTCGGCAAAAGTGTCTTGGCTAAGGTGTCTTGGCTAATGTGTCTTGGCTAATGTGTCTTGGCTAAGGTGTCTTGGCTAAGGTGTCTTGGCTAATGTGTCTTGGCTAATGTGTCTTGGCTAATGTGTCTCGGCTAAAGTGTCTTGGCTAATGTGTCTTGGCTAATTTGTCTTGGCTAAGGTGTCTTGGCTAATGTGTCTTGGCTACGGTGTCTTGGCTTATGTGTCTTGGCTAATGTGTCTTGGCTAAGGTGTCTTGGTTAAGGTGTCTTGGCTAATGTGTCTTGGCTAAGGTGTCTTGGCTAATGTGTCTTGGCTAAGGTGTCTTGGCTAATGTGTCTTGGCTAATGTGTCTTGGCTAATGTGTCTTGGCTAAGGTGTCTTGGCTAATGTGTCTTGGCTAATGTGTCTTGGCTAAGGTGTCTTGGCTAATGTGTCTTTGCTAAGGTGTCTTGGCTAATGTGTCTTGGCTAAGGTGTCTTGGCTAATGTGTCTTGGCTAAGGTGTCTTTGCTAATGTGTCTTGGCTAATGTGTCTTGGCTAAGGTGTCTTGGCTAAGGTGTATTGGCTAATGTGTCTTGGCTTAAGTGTCTTGGCTAATGTGTCTCGGCTAATGTGTCTTGCCTAAGGTGTCTCGGATAATGTGTCTTGGCTAAGGTGTCTTGGCTAAGGTGTCTTGGCTAAGGTGTCTTGGCTAATGTGTCTTGGCTAAGGTGTCTTGGCTAATGTGTCTTGGCTATGGTGTCTTGGCTAAGGTGTCTTGGCTAATGTGTCTTGGCTAATGTGTCTTGGCTAAGGTGTCTTGGCTAAGGTGTCCTGGCTAATGTGTCTTGGCTAATGTGTCTTGGCTAAGGTGTCTTGGCTAATGTGTCTTGGCTAATGTGTCTTGGCTAATGTGTTTTGGCTAGTGTGTCTTGGCTAAGGTGTCTTGGCTTATGTGTCTTGGCTAATGTGTCTTGGCTAAAGTGTCTTGGCTAAAGTGTCTTGGCTAATGTGTCTTGGCTAAGGTGTCTTGGCTAATGTGTCTTGGCTAATGTGTCTTGGCTAAGGTGTCTTGGCTAAGGTGTCTTGGCTAATGTGTGTTGGCTAATGTGTCTTGGCTAAGGTGTCTTGGCTAATGTGTCTTGGCTAATGTGTCTTGGCTAAGGTGTCTTGGCTAATGTGTCTTGGTTAAGGTGTCTTGGCTAATGTGTCTTGGCTAAGGTGTCTTGGCTAAGGTGTCTTGGCTAATGTGTCTTGGCTAATGTGTCTTGGCTAATGTGTCTTGGCTAATGTGTCTTGGCTAATGTGTCTTGGCTAAGGTGTCTTGGCTAATGTGTCTTGGCTAAGGTGTCTTGGCTAAGGTGTCTTGGCTAAGGTGTCTTGGGTAATGTGTCTTGGCTAATGTGTCTTGGCTAAGGTGTCTTGGTTAAGGTGTCTTGGCTAATGTGTCTTGGCTAAGGTGTCTTTGCTAATGTGTCTTGGCTAATGTGTCTTGGCTTATTTGTCTTGGCTAAAGTGTCTTGGCTAAGGTATCTTGGCTAAAGTGTCTTGGCTAATGTGTCTTGGCTAATGTGTCTTGGCTAATGTGTCTTGGCTAATGTGTCTTGGCTAAGGTGTCTTGGCTAAAGTGTCTTGGCTAATGTGTCTTGGCTAATGTGTCTTGGCTAAGGTGTCTTGGCTAAGGTGTCTTGGCTAATGTGTCTTGGCTAAGGTGTCTTTGCTAATGTGTCTTGGCTAATGTGTCTTGGCTAAGGTGTCTTGGCTAAAGTGTCTTGGCGAAGGTGTCTTTTCTAAGGTGTCTTGGCTAATGTGTCTTGGCTAAGGTGTCTTGGCTAAGGTGTCTTGGCTAATGTGTCTTGGCTAATGTGTCTTGGCTAAGGTGTCTTGGCTAAGGTGTCTTGGCTAATGTGTCTTGGCTAAGGTGTCTTTGCTAATGTGTCTTGGCTAATGTGTCTTGGCTAAGGTGTCTTGGCTAAAGTGTCTTGGCGAAGGTGTCTTTTCTAAGGTGTCTTGGCTAATGTGTCTTGGCTAAGGTGTCTTGGCTAAGGTGTCTTGGCTAATGTGTCTTGGCTAATGTGTCTTGGCTAATGTGTCTTGGCTAATGTGTCTTGGCTAATGTGTCTTGGCTAATGTGTCTTGGCTAATGTGTCTTGGCTAAGGTGTCTTGGCTAAGGTGTCTTGGCTAATGTGTCTTGGCTAAGGTGTCTTTGCTAATGTGTCTTGGCTAATGTGTCTTGGCTAATGTGTCTTGGCTAAGGTGTCTTGGCTAAGGTGTCTTGGCTAATGTGTCTTGGCTAAGGTGTCTTGGCTAAGGTGTCTTGGCTAATGTGTCTTGGCTAAGGTGTCTTGGCTAAAGTGTCTTGGCTAATGTGTCTTGGCTAATGTGTCTTGGCTAAGGTGTCTTGGCTAAGGTGTCTTGGCTAATGTGTCTTGGCTAAGGTGTCTTTGCTAATGTGTCTTGGCTAATGTGTCTTGGCTAAGGTGTCTTGGCTAAAGTGTCTTGGCGAAGGTGTCTTTTCTAAGGTGTCTTGGCTAATGTGTCTTGGCTAAGGTGTCTTGGCTAAGGTGTCTTGGCTAATGTGTCTTGGCTAATGTGTCTTGGCTAAGGTGTCTTGGCTAAGGTGTCTTGGCTAATGTGTCTTGGCTAAGGTGTCTTTGCTAATGTGTCTTGGCTAATGTGTCTTGGCTAAGGTGTCTTGGCTAAAGTGTCTTGGCGAAGGTGTCTTTTCTAAGGTGTCTTGGCTAATGTGTCTTGGCTAAGGTGTCTTGGCTAAGGTGTCTTGGCTAATGTGTCTTGGCTAATGTGTCTTGGCTAATGTGTCTTGGCTAATGTGTCTTGGCTAATGTGTCTTGGCTAATGTGTCTTGGCTAAGGTGTCTTGGCTAAAGTGTCTTGGCGAAGGTGTCTTGGCTAAGGTGTCTTGGCTAATGTGTCTTGGCTAATGTGTCTTGGCTAAGGTGTCTTGGCTAAAGTGTCTTGGCGAAGGTGTCTTGGCTAAGGTATCTTGGCTAATGTGTCTTGGCTAATGTGTCTTGGCTAAGGTGTCTTGGCTAATGTGTTTTGGCTTATGTGTCTTGGCTAATGAGTCTTGGCTAATGTGTCTTGGCTAATGTGTCTTGGCTAAAGTGTCTTGGCGAAGGTGTCTTGGCTAAGGTGTCTTGGCTAATGTGTCTTGGCTAAGGTGTCTTTGCTAATGTGTCTTGGCTAATGTGTCTTGGCTAAGGTGTCTTGACTAAAGTGTCTTGGCGAAGGTGTCTTGGCTAAGGGGTCTTGGCTAATGTGTCTTGGCTAATGTGTCTTGGCTTACGTGTCTTTTCTAATGTGTTTTGGCTTATGTGTCTTGGCTAATGAGTCTTGGCTAATGTGTCTTGGCTAATGTGTCTTGGCTAAGGTGTCTTGGCTAAGGTGTCTTGGCTAATGTGTCTTGGCTAAGGTGTCTTTGCTAATGTGTCTTGGCTAATGTGTCTTGGCTAAGGTGTCTTGGCTAAAGTGTCTTGGCGAAGGTGTCTTGGCTAAGGTGTCTTGGCTAATGTGTCTTGGCTAAGGTGTCTTTGCTAATGTGTCTTGGCTAATGTGTCTTGGCTAATGTGTCTTGGCTAAGGTGTCTTGGCTAATGTGTCTCGACCAATGTGTCTTGGCTAATGTGTCTTGGCTAATGTGTCTTGGCTAAGGTGTCTTGGCTAAGGTATCTTGGCTACTGTGTCTTGGCTAATGTGTCTTGGCTACGGTGTCTTGGCTAATGTGTCTTCTCTAATGTGTCTTGGCTAAGGTGTCTTGGTTAAGGTGTCTTGGCTAATGTGTCTTGGCTAAGGTGTCTTGGCTAATGTGTCTTGGCTAAGGTGTCTTGGCTAATGTGTCTTGGCTAATGTGTCTTGGCTAATGTGTCTTGGCTAAGGTGTCTTGGCTAATGTGTCTTGGCTAATGTGTCTTGGCTAAGGTGTCTTGGCTAAGGTGTCTTGGCTAATGTGTCTCGGCAAATGTGTCTTGGCTAAGGTGTCTTGGCTAATGTGTCTTGGCTAAGGTGTCTTGGCTAAGGTGTCTTGGCTAAGGTGTCTTGGCTAATGTGTCTTGGCTAATGTGTATTGGCTAATGTGTCTTGGCTAATGTGTCTTGGCTAAGGTGTCTTGGCTAATGTGTCTTGGCTAAGGTGTCTTGGGTAATGTGTCTTGGCTAATGTGTCTTGGCTTAAGTGTCTTGGCTAATGTGTCTCGGCTAATGTGTCTTGGCTAAGGTGTCTCGGATAATGTGTCTTGGCTAAGGTGTCTTAGCTAATGTGTCTTGGCTAATGTGTCTTGGCTAAGGTGTCTTGGCTTAAGTGTCTTGGCTAATGTGTCTCGGCTAATGTGTCTTGGCTAAGGTGTCTCGGATAATGTGTCTTGGCTAAGGTGTCTTAGCTAATGTGTCTTGGCTAAGGTGTCTTGGCTAATGTGTCTTGGCTAATGTGTTTTGGCTAGTGTGTCTTGGCTAAGGTGTCTTGGCTAATGTGTAATGGCTAAGGTGTCTTTGCTAATGTGTCTTGGCTAATGTGTCTTGGCTAAGGTGTCCTGGCTAATGTGTCTTGGCTAATGTGTCTTGGCTAATGTGTCTTGGCTAATGTGTTTTGGCTAGTGTGTCTTGGCTAAGGTGTCTTGGCTTATGTGTCTTGGCTAATGTGTCTTGGCTAAAGTGTCTTGGCTAAAGTGTCTTGGCTAATGTGTCTTGGCTAAGGTGTCTTGGCTAATGTGTCTTGGCTAATGTGTCTTGGCTAAGGTGTCTTGGCTTAAGTGTCTTGGCTAATGTGTCTCGGCTAATGTGTCTTGGCTAAGGTGTCTCGGATAATGTGTCTTGGCTAAGGTGTCTTAGCTAATGTGTCTTGGCTAAGGTGTCTTGGCTAATGTGTCTTGGCTAAGGTGTCTTGGCTAATGTGTCTTGGCTATGGTGTCTTGGCTAAGGTGTCTTGGCTGAGGTGTCTTGGCTAATGTGTCTTGGCTAAGGTGTCTTGGCTAAGGCGTCCTGGCTAATGTGTCTTGGCTAATGTGTCTTGGCTAAGGTGTCTTGGCTAATGTGTCTTGGCTAATGTGTCTTGGCTAATGTGTTTTGGCTAGTGTGTCTTGGCTAAGGTGTCTTGGCTTATGTGTCTTGGCTAATGTGTCTTGGCTAAAGTGTCTTGGCTAAAGTGTCTTGGCTAATGTGTCTTGGCTAAGGTGTCTTTGCTAATGTGTCTTGGCTAATGTGTCTTGGCTAAGGTGTCTTGGCTAATGTGTCTTGGCTAATGTGTGTTGGCTAATGTGTCTTGGCTAAGGTGTCTTGGCTAATGTGTCTTGGCTAATGTGTCTTGGCTAAGGTGTCTTGGGTAATGTGTCTTGGCTAATGTGTCTTGGCTAAGGTGTCTTGGTTAAGGTGTCTTGGCTAATGTGTCTTGGCTAAGGTGTCTTGGCTTATGTGTCTTGGCTAATGTGTCTTGGCTAAAGTGTCTTGGCTAAAGTGTCTTGGCTAATGTGTCTTGGCTAATGTGTCTTGGCTAAGGTGTCTTGGCTAATGTGTCTTGGCTAATGTGTCTTGGCTAAGGTGTCTTGGCTAATGTGTCTTGGCTAAGGTGTCTTGGCTAATGTGTCTTGGCTAAGGTGTCTTGGCTAATGTGTAATGGCTAAGGTGTCTTTGCTAATGTGTCTTGGCTAATGTGTCTTGGCTAAGGTGTCCTGGCTAATGTGTCTTGGCTAATGTGTCTTGGCTAATGTGTCTTGGCTAATGTGTTTTGGCTAGTGTGTCTTGGCTAAGGTGTCTTGGCTTATGTGTCTTGGCTAATGTGTCTTGGCTAAAGTGTCTTGGCTAAAGTGTCTTGGCTAATGTGTCTTGGCTAAGGTGTCTTGGCTAATGTGTCTTGGCTAATGTGTCTTGGCTAAGGTGTCTTGGCTTAAGTGTCTTGGCTAATGTGTCTCGGCTAATGTGTCTTGGCTAAGGTGTCTCGGATAATGTGTCTTGGCTAAGGTGTCTTAGCTAATGTGTCTTGGCTAAGGTGTCTTGGCTAAGGTGTCTTGGTTATGGTGTCTTGGCTAATGTGTCTTGGCTAAGGTGTCTTGGCTCATGTGTCTTGGCTAATGTGTCTTGGCTAAAGTGTCTTGGCTAAAGTGTCTTGGCTAATGTGTCTTGGCTAATGTGTCTTGGCTAAGGTGTCTTGGCTAATGTGTCTTGGCTAATGTGTCTCGGCTAATGTGTCTCGGCTTATGTGTCTTGGCTAATGTGTCTTGGCTAATGTGTCTTGGCTAAGGTGTCTTGGCTAATGTGTAATGGCTAAGGTGTCTTTGCTAATGTGTCTTGGCTAAGGTGTCTTGGCTAATGTGTAATGGCTAAGGTGTCTTTGCTAATGTGTCTTGGCTAATGTGTCTTGGCTAAGGTGTCTTGGCTAATGTGTCTTGGCTAAGGTGTCTTGGCTAATGTGTCTCGGCTAAGGTGTCTTGGCTAATGTGTCTTGGCTAAGGTGTCTTGGCTAATGTGTCTTGGCTAAGGTGTCTTGGCTAATGTGTCTTGGCTAAGGTGTCTTGGCTAATGTGTAATGGCTAAGGTGTCTTGGCTAAGGTGTATTGGCTAATGTGTCTTGGCTTAAGTGTCTTGGCTAATGTGTCTCGGCTAATGTGTCTTGGCTAAGGTGTCTCGGATAATGTGTCTTGGCTAAGGTGTCTTAGCTAATGTGTCTTGGCTAAGGTGTCTTGGCTAATGTGTCTTGGCTAAGGTGTCTTGGCTAATGTGTCTTGGCTATGGTGTCTTGGCTAAGGTGTCTTGGCTGAGGTGTCTTGGCTAATGTGTCTTGGCTAAGGTGTCTTGGCTAAGGTGTCCTGGCTAATGTGTCTTGGCTAATGTGTCTTGGCTAAGGTGTCTTGGCTAATGTGTCTTGGCTAATGTGTCTTGGCTAATGTGTTTTGGCTAGTGTGTCTTGGCTAAGGTGTCTTGGCTTATGTGTCTTGGCTAATGTGTCTTGGCTAAAGTGTCTTGGCTAAAGTGTCTTGGCTAATGTGTCTTGGCTAAGGTGTCTTGGCTAATGTGTCTTGGCTAATGTGTCTTGGCTAAGGTGTCTTGGCTTAAGTGTCTTGGCTAATGTGTCTCGGCTAATGTGTCTTGGCTAAGGTGTCTCGGATAATGTGTCTTGGCTAAGGTGTCTTAGCTAATGTGTCTTGGCTAAGGTGTCTTGGCTAAGGTGTCTTGGTTATGGTGTCTTGGCTAATGTGTCTTGGCTAAGGTGTCTTGGCTCATGTGTCTTGGCTAATGTGTCTTGGCTAAAGTGTCTTGGCTAAAGTGTCTTGGCTAATGTGTCTTGGCTAATGTGTCTTGGCTAAGGTGTCTTGGCTAATGTGTCTTGGCTAATGTGTCTCGGCTAATGTGTCTTGGCTTATGTGTCTTGGCTAATGTGTCTTGGCTAATGTGTCTTGGCTAAGGTGTCTTGGCTAATGTGTAATGGCTAAGGTGTCTTTGCTAATGTGTCTTGGCTAAGGTGTCTTGGCTAATGTGTAATGGCTAAGGTGTCTTTGCTAATGTGTCTTGGCTAATGTGTCTTGGCTAAGGTGTCTTGGCTAATGTGTCTTGGCTAAGGTGTATTGGCTAATGTGTCTCGGCTAAGGTGTCTTGGCTAATGTGTCTTGGCTAAGGTGTCTTGGCTAATGTGTCTTGGCTAAGGTGTCTTGGCTAATGTGTCTTGGCTAAGGTGTCTTGGCTAATGTGTAATGGCTAAGGTGTCTTGGCTAAGGTGTATTGGCTAATGTGTCTTGGCTTAAGTGTCTTGGCTAATGTGTCTCGGCTAATGTGTCTTGGCTAAGGTGTCTCGGATAATGTGTCTTGGCTAAGGTGTCTTAGCTAATGTGTCTTGGCTAAGGTGTCTTGGCTAATGTGTCTTGGCTAAGGTGTCTTGGCTAATGTGTCTTGGCTATGGTGTCTTGGCTAAGGTGTCTTGGCTGAGGTGTCTTGGCTAATGTGTCTTGGCTAAGGTGTCTTGGCTAAGGTGTCCTGGCTAATGTGTCTTGGCTAATGTGTCTTGGCTAAGGTGTCTTGGCTAATGTGTCTTGGCTAATGTGTCTTGGCTAATGTGTTTTGGCTAGTGTGTCTTGGCTAAGGTGTCTTGGCTTATGTGTCTTGGCTAATGTGTCTTGGCAAAAGTGTCTTGGCTAAAGTGTCTTGGCTAATGTGTCTTGGCTAAGGTGTCTTGGCTAATGTGTCTTGGCTAATGTGTCTTGGCTAAGGTGTCTTGGCTAATGTGTCTTGGCTAATGTGTGTTGGCTAATGTGTCTTGTCTAAGGTGTCTTTGCTAATGTGTCTTGGCTAATGTGTCTTGGCTAAGGTGTCTTGACTAAAGTGTCTTGGCGAAGGTGTCTTGGCTAAGGTGTCTTGGCTAAGGTGTCTTGGCTAATGTGTCTTGGCTAATGTGTCTTGGCTTACGTGTCTTGGCTTATGTGTTTTGGCTTATGTGTCTTGGCTAATGAGTCTTGGCTAATGTGTCTTGGCTAATGTGTCTTGGCTAAGGTGTCTTGGCTAAGGTGTCTTGGCTAATGTGTCTTGGCTAAGGTGTCTTTGCTAATGTGTCTTGGCTAATGTGTCTTGGCTAAGGTGTCTTGGCTAAAGTGTCTTGGCGAAGGTGTCTTGGCTAAGGTGTCTTGGCTAATGTGTCTTGGCTAAGGTGTCTTGGCTAATGTGTCTTGGCTAATGTGTCTTGGCTAAGGTGTCTTGGCTTAAGTGTCTTGGCTAATGTGTCTCGGCTAATGTGTCTTGGCTAAGGTGTCTCGGATAATGTGTCTTGGCTAAGGTGTCTTAGCTAATGTGTCTTGGCTAAGGTGTCTTGGTTATGGTGTCTTGGCTAATGTGTCTTGGCTAAGGTGTCTTGGCTCATGTGTCTTGGCTAATGTGTCTTGGCTAAAGTGTCTTGGCTAAAGTGTCTTGGCTAATGTGTCTTGGCTAATGTGTCTTGGCTAAGGTGTCTTGGCTAATGTGTCTTGGCTAATGTGTCTCGGCTAATGTGTCTTGGCTTATGTGTCTTGGCTAATGTGTCTTGGCTAATGTGTCTTGGCTAAGGTGTCTTGGCTTATGTGTCTTGGCTAATGTGTCTTGGCTAATGTGTCTTGGCTAAGGTGTCTTGGCTAATGTGTAATGGCTAAGGTGTCTTTGCTAATGTGTCTTGGCTAATGTGTCTTGGCTAAGGTGTCTTGGCTAATGTGTCTTGGCTAAGGTGTCTTGGCTAATGTGTCTCGGCTAAGGTGTCTTGGCTAATGTGTCTTGGCTAAGGTGTCTTGGCTAATGTGTCTTGGCTAAGGTGTCTTGGCTAATGTGTCTTGGCTAAGGTGTCTTGGCTAATGTGTAATGGCTAAGGTGTCTTGGCTAAGGTGTATTGGCTAATGTGTCTTGGCTTAAGTGTCTTGGCTAATGTGTCTCGGCTAATGTGTCTTGGCTAAGGTGTCTCGGATAATGTGTCTTGGCTAAGGTGTCTTAGCTAATGTGTCTTGGCTAAGGTGTCTTGGCTAATGTGTCTTGGCTAAGGTGTCTTGGCTAATGTGTCTTGGCTATGGTGTCTTGGCTAAGGTGTCTTGGCTAAGGTGTCTTGGCTAATGTGTCTTGGCTAAGGTGTCTTGGCTAAGGTGTCCTGGCTAATGTGTCTTGGCTAATGTGTCTTGGCTAAGGTGTCTTGGCTAATGTGTCTTGGCTAATGTGTCTTGGCTAATGTGTTTTGGCTAGTGTGTCTTGGCTAAGGTGTCTTGGCTTATGTGTCTTGGCTAATGTGTCTTGGCAAAAGTGTCTTGGCTAAAGTGTCTTGGCTAATGTGTCTTGGCTAAGGTGTCTTGGCTAATGTGTCTTGGCTAATGTGTCTTGGCTAAGGTGTCTTGGCTAATGTGTCTTGGCTAATGTGTGTTGGCTAATGTGTCTTGTCTAAGGTGTCTTGTGTCTTGGCTAAGGTGTCTTTGCTAATGTGTCTTGGCTAATGTGTCTTGGCTAAGGTGTCTTGACTAAAGTGTCTTGGCGAAGGTGTCTTGGCTAAGGTGTCTTGGCTAAGGTGTCTTGGCTAATGTGTCTTGGCTAATGTGTCTTGGCTTACGTGTCTTGGCTTATGTGTTTTGGCTTATGTGTCTTGGCTAATGAGTCTTGGCTAATGTGTCTTGGCTAATGTGTCTTGGCTAAGGTGTCTTGGCTAAGGTGTCTTGGCTAATGTGTCTTGGCTAAGGTGTCTTTGCTAATGTGTCTTGGCTAATGTGTCTTGGCTAAGGTGTCTTGGCTAAAGTGTCTTGGCGAAGGTGTCTTGGCTAAGGTGTCTTGGCTAATGTGTCTTGGCTAAGGTGTCTTGGCTAATGTGTCTTGGCTAATGTGTCTTGGCTAAGGTGTCTTGGCTTAAGTGTCTTGGCTAATGTGTCTCGGCTAATGTGTCTTGGCTAAGGTGTCTCGGATAATGTGTCTTGGCTAAGGTGTCTTAGCTAATGTGTCTTGGCTAAGGTGTCTTGGTTATGGTGTCTTGGCTAATGTGTCTTGGCTAAGGTGTCTTGGCTCATGTGTCTTGGCTAATGTGTCTTGGCTAAAGTGTCTTGGCTAAAGTGTCTTGGCTAATGTGTCTTGGCTAATGTGTCTTGGCTAAGGTGTCTTGGCTAATGTGTCTTGGCTAATGTGTCTCGGCTAATGTGTCTTGGCTTATGTGTCTTGGCTAATGTGTCTTGGCTAATGTGTCTTGGCTAAGGTGTCTTGGCTTATGTGTCTTGGCTAATGTGTCTTGGCTAATGTGTCTTGGCTAAGGTGTCTTGGCTAATGTGTAATGGCTAAGGTGTCTTTGCTAATGTGTCTTGGCTAATGTGTCTTGGCTAAGGTGTCTTGGCTAATGTGTCTTGGCTAAGGTGTCTTGGCTAATGTGTCTCGGCTAAGGTGTCTTGGCTAATGTGTCTTGGCTAAGGTGTCTTGGCTAATGTGTCTTGGCTAAGGTGTCTTGGCTAATGTGTCTTGGCTAAGGTGTCTTGGCTAATGTGTAATGGCTAAGGTGTCTTGGCTAAGGTGTATTGGCTAATGTGTCTTGGCTTAAGTGTCTTGGCTAATGTGTCTCGGCTAATGTGTCTTGGCTAAGGTGTCTCGGATAATGTGTCTTGGCTAAGGTGTCTTAGCTAATGTGTCTTGGCTAAGGTGTCTTGGCTAATGTGTCTTGGCTAAGGTGTCTTGGCTAATGTGTCTTGGCTATGGTGTCTTGGCTAAGGTGTCTTGGCTGAGGTGTCTTGGCTAATGTGTCTTGGCTAAGGTGTCTTGGCTAAGGTGTCCTGGCTAATGTGTCTTGGCTAATGTGTCTTGGCTAAGGTGTCTTGGCTAATGTGTCTTGGCTAATGTGTCTTGGCTAATGTGTTTTGGCTAGTGTGTCTTGGCTAAGGTGTCTTGGCTTATGTGTCTTGGCTAATGTGTCTTGGCAAAAGTGTCTTGGCTAAAGTGTCTTGGCTAATGTGTCTTGGCTAAGGTGTCTTGGCTAATGTGTCTTGGCTAATGTGTCTTGGCTAAGGTGTCTTGGCTAATGTGTCTTGGCTAATGTGTGTTGGCTAATGTGTCTTGTCTAAGGTGTCTTGTGTCTTGGCTAAGGTGTCTTTGCTAATGTGTCTTGGCTAATGTGTCTTGGCTAAGGTGTCTTGACTAAAGTGTCTTGGCGAAGGTGTCTTGGCTAAGGTGTCTTGGCTAATGTGTCTTGGCTAATGTGTCTTGGCTTACGTGTCTTGGCTTATGTGTTTTGGCTTATGTGTCTTGGCTAATGAGTCTTGGCTAATGTGTCTTGGCTAATGTGTCTTGGCTAAGGTGTCTTGGCTAAGGTGTCTTGGCTAATGTGTCTTGGCTAAGGTGTCTTTGCTAATGTGTCTTGGCTAATGTGTCTTGGCTAAGGTGTCTTGGCTAAAGTGTCTTGGCGAAGGTGTCTTGGCTAAGGTGTCTTGGCTAATGTGTCTTGGCTAATGTGTCTTGGCTAATGTGTCTTGGCTAATGTGTCTTGGCTAATGTGTCTTGGCTAATGTGTCTTGGCTAAGGTGTCTTGGCTAATGTGTCTTGGCTAAGGTGTCTTGGCTAAGGTGTCTTGGCTAATGTGTCTTGGCTAAGGTGTCTTGGCTAATGTGTCTTGGCTAATGTGTCTTGGCTAAGGTGTCTTGGCTAATGTGTCTTGGCTAAGGTGTCTTGGCTAATGTGTCTTGGCTAAGGTGTCTTGGCTAAGGTGTCTTGGCTAAGGTGTCTTGGGTAATGTGTCTTGGCTAATGTGTCTTGGCTAAGGTGTCTTGGTTAAGGTGTCTTGGCTAATGTGTCTTGGCTAAGGTGTCTTTGCTAATGTGTCTTGGCTAATGTGTCTTGGCTTATTTGTCTTGGCTAAAGTGTCTTGGCTAAGGTATCTTGGCTAAAGTGTCTTGGCTAATGTGTCTTGGCTAATGTGTCTTGGCTAATGTGTCTTGTCTAAGGTGTCTTGTGTCTTGGCTAAGGTGTCTTTGCTAATGTGTCTTGGCTAATGTGTCTTGGCTAAGGTGTCTTGACTAAAGTTTTTTTGTCGAAGGTGTCTTGGCTAAGGTGTCTTGGCTAATGTGTCTTGGCTAATGTGTCTTGGCTTACGTGTCTTGGCTTATGTGTTTTGGCTTATGTGTCTTGGCTAATGAGTCTTGGCTAATGTGTCTTGGCTAATGTGTCTTGGCTAAGGTGTCTTGGCTAAGGTGTCTTGGCTAATGTGTCTTGGCTAAGGTGTCTTTGCTAATGTGTCTTGGCTAATGTGTCTTGGCTAAGGTGTCTTGGCTAAAGTGTCTTGGCGAAGGTGTTTTGGCTAAGGTGTCTTGGCTAATGTATCTTGGTTAAGGTGTCTTGGCTAATGTGTCTTGGCTAATGTGTCTTGGCTAATGTGTCTTGGCTAATGTGTCTTGGCTAATGTGTCTTGGCTTAAGTGTCTTGGCTAATGTGTCTCGGCTAATGTGTCTTGGCTAAGGTGTCTCGGATAATGTGTCTTGGCTAAGGTGTCTTAGCTAATGTGTCTTGGCTAAGGTGTCTTGGCTAATGTGTCTTGGCTAAGGTGTCTTGGCTAATGTGTCTTGGCTATGGTGTCTTGGCTAAGGTGTCTTGGCTGAGGTGTCTTGGCTAATGTGTCTTGGCTAAGGTGTCTTGGCTAAGGTGTCCTGGCTAATGTGTCTTGGCTAATGTGTCTTGGCTAAGGTGTCTTGGCTAATGTGTCTTGGCTAATGTGTCTTGGCTAATGTGTTTTGGCTAGTGTGTCTTGGCTAAGGTGTCTTGGCTTATGTGTCTTGGCTAATGTGTCTTGGCTAAAGTGTCTTGGCTAAAGTGTCTTGGCTGATGTGTCTTGGCTAAGGTGTCTTGGCTAATGTGTCTTGGCTAATGTGTCTTGGCTAAGGTGTCTTGGCTAATGTGTCTTGGCTAATGTGTGTTGGCTAATGTGTCTTGGCTAAGGTGTCTTGGCTAATGTGTCTTGGCTAATGTGTCTTGGCTAAGGTGTCTTGGCTAATGTGTCTTGGCTAATGTGTCTTGGCTAAGGTGTCTTGGTTAAGGTGTCTTGGCTAATGTGTCTTGGCTAAGGTGTCTTGGCTAATGTGTCTTGGCTAATGTGTCTTGGCTAATGTGTCTTGGCTAATGTGTCTTGGCTAATGTGTCTTGGCTAATGTGTCTTGGCTAAGGTGTCTTGGCTAATGTGTCTTGGCTAAGGTGTCTTGGCTAAGGTGTCTTGGGTAATGTGTCTTGGCTAATGTGTCTTGGCTAAGGTGTCTTGGTTAAGGTGTCTTGGCTAATGTGTCTTGGCTAAGGTGTCTTTGCTAATGTGTCTTGGCTAATGTGTCTTGGCTTATTTGTCTTGGCTAAAGTGTCTTGGCTAAGGTATCTTGGCTAAAGTGTCTTGGCTAATGTGTCTTGGCTAATGTGTCTTGGCTAATGTGTCTTGTCTAAGGTGTCTTGTGTCTTGGCTAAGGTGTCTTTGCTAATGTGTCTTGGCTAATGTGTCTTGGCTAAGGTGTCTTGACTAAAGTGTCTTGGCGAAGGTGTCTTGGCTAAGGTGTCTTGGCTAATGTGTCTTGGCTAATGTGTCTTGGCTTACGTGTCTTGGCTTATGTGTTTTGGCTTATGTGTCTTGGCTAATGAGTCTTGGCTAATGTGTCTTGGCTAATGTGTCTTGGCTAAGGTGTCTTGGCTAAGGTGTCTTGGCTAATGTGTCTTGGCTAAAGTGTCTTTGCTAATGTGTCTTGGCTTATGTGTCTTGGCTAAGGTGTCTTGGCTAAAGTGTCTTGGCGAAGGTGTCTTGGCTAAGGTGTCTTGGCTAATGTGTCCCTGTCATGCAAAAGCGAGTTCATGCGGTCGAGTTTCTTTTGTTCTCATGGTCCCTAACGGGTCTGTTCGGAATCCACCGCGGAGTCCCGGAGGAAGACATTTAGTGACCACACGCACACACTAAAACCGGGTTGGTATATAAAGCCCCGCGTAGCCACGCCCGCTTCAGTCGCCCGCGAGCGTTCGTAGCGTGTGGATCTATGCCGGATTTTAGCAAAAAAATGAATGAATTCCAGAAAATATATTTTTATAAAAACGCCAGGGGGGTTTCTCGAATTCACTCTCTCGTGAGAGCGTGTGTTCGACAGCTCGCAACTTAGACAATATTTCGGATCGTTCGGGATCACTGATTCGTCCGGGGATTACATTAAGACTAATTTACATTTATTTTCAGGTACTCTATTATACTCACTAACTTATAAACTATGCACTAATACTAACGTAACCTGTAATCCGTAATTCTCTCTTTCCTAATGCACGTGTTGCGTGTTGCCTACGCATAGGCGCAAACATTCCCGACCACCTAAAAATTCTTAATTTTTACTCAATTCCGCAATCTATTCCAAATCCAAAAAATTAATTACTTAGGTGACCTTATTTACAATCTTACTTATTCAAATGGGTAAATTCCGATTCCTAATTCTATCTGAAATTCCCGACGAACTTACTGATTACATGAAATTCAAATCAAACTCTTCTACTACAGCTCAGATTTTACTCCTAATATTTCATTTCACTTATGCCTAACACAGTTTACGTACATAATTTCCCTTTGAGTGTAAAGAGCAATTTCAAATTTATAATACAAGTTATCAACCTAATTTTCACCTTCCTTCATCGGTAAAATGCATAATCTGACCGCTGGTCTCTGAACCTCCTTTCCATTCGCGGTTCGCACAGTTACAACTCGCACTACTCCGTCGTTACCAGGATGTACCTTTGAAACTCTAGCGAGTGGCCAACTTGTAGGTGGTACATTGTCCTCCCGTAATAAGACCAGCATACCTGGTACAATGGCTGTCACTGGAATATTCCACTTCGTTCTCGCTTGGAGTTGTTGGAGGTACTCTGTCTTCCATCTGATCCAGAATTGCTGCACCCGTTTTCGTACCAGACGCCAATGGTTCAAACGGTTGTCTGGGACGTCCCTCAAGTTGATATCGACCACGTTTTGCAAATGCGATCCAGTTAGGAAATGCCCTGGTGTCAATGCCTCGAAATCTGACGGATCATCCGATAGTGGAGTAATTGGCCTCGAGTTCAAGCACGCTTCGATTTCTGTAAGTAAAGTGGTCATGTCTTCGTAGGAAACAGAAGCCATTCCCAAAACTCTTATTAAATGAAACTTCATCGATTTTACGGCCGCTTCCCACAATCCTCCAAAATGAGGGGCCCTGGGTGGGATGAACTTCCAGCTGATCGCGTTTTCAGTGCTCCACGATGATACCTCTTCCTTATGCTTCGTTGATCGTAGAAGCTCATACAGATGACGTAACTCATTTGCAGCTCCCTTAAAGTTGGTGCCATTGTCGGAATGCAATTCTGTCACCAATCCTCGTCGTGCAACGAATCTCCGTAGTGCAGCCAAAAATGCAGGAGTGCTCAAATCTGACACTAACTCCAAATGGACGGCACGGGTTACGAAGCACACAAATACTGCAACAAACGCTTTGATAGGAGCTCCCTTCCGATGTTGCGCCTTAATCCATACTGGTCCGCAGTAATCCACTCCTGAAACTGCAAACGGTCTAGCTTCTGTCACTCTATTTTCCGGCAAGTCGGCCATCGGTTGATTTACTCCTTTCGGTTTGCACTTGAAACATCTCACACATTTGTGGCAGACCTGCTTCACAATGGATCTTGCTCCAAATATCCAAAAACGTTGTCGAATCGCTGTTATAGTTGTTTGTGGTCCGGCGTGTAGAAGCTTGTGATGATAATATTCGACTAACATTCTTCCCAGTACGTGATCCTTAGGAACGGCTAACGGATTTTTGGCATCCATTCCTAACTGCGAATGTTGAAGTCTTCCATTTAGTCGAATGACGCCTTCAGCATCTATGAATGGCTTAAAACCTCTCAATTGTGATGACCGCGGCAATTCCTTCCCACTGCTCAAGCACTTAATCTCCCTGTCATAACACTGCTGTTGAGCTAACCGACACAATACGCGTTCTGATCGCAGCCGTTCTTCTGTGGTGAGAGTTAGCGTATCGTATTGAAAACCTGAAGATCCATGTTGTTCTGGCTCTTTCCTTAAGCGCATTCGCACACTATGTAGGTACCGTAAACAGTAACCCACTACTAGTCGAAGCTTGGTGAAAGATGAATAACGATCGAACAACCAGTCAACCAAGTTCTCTTCATTACAAGAAGAGATTATTAACTCCACCTTACGTTCCTCGCCTGTAGTTATTGCTCTGACTTCAGGCAATGCTGGCCATTTCTCTTCAGATTCTGTTAGCCATGTTGGCCCCGACCACCATAGTGCATTGTTGACTAATCGACTTGGTTCACAACCCCTCGACACTAAATCGGCTGGATTTTCAACACCTGGAACGTGTCGCCAATTGCAGTTTGTAGTTAATTCCTGGATCTTAGCCGTGCGGTTTCCGACAAACGTTTTCCAAAGATGGTGCGGGGACTGAATCCAATACCAAGTTGTCATAGAGTCAGTCCACAAGAAACAAGGGCTTTCCGGCAAACGACCCTTTCTTGCAAAATCCCATAATCGACTTCCTAGCAGCGCCGCACACAATTCCAGTCTAGCAATCGTTGTTCTCTTTGCCAATGGTGCAACCTTGGACCGAGAAATCAGCAGCTGTACCCTTGATTCTCCCGTTGGGAAGATACTCCGTATGTACATGCAAGCTCCATACCCTTTTTCAGAAGCATCACAAAATATGTGATACTGAATCACCTCTCCTGAACACACTAACCGTGGTAGTTTTATCTCTTGCAGTACATGAAGTTGTCTCACCAGAGCGGTCCATTCACTACACAGGCTCTCCGGCAATTCTTTGTCCCAAGGCCAAGCCTGTCCATCGATATCTTTCAATCTCCACAATTGCTGCATGAAGGTTTTTGCTACCATTTTAACCGGGTCTACAAATCCTAAAGGGTCGTAAATCCTTGCAATCGTGCCCATTACATTTCTCTTGGTAGTACTAGTAGACATTCTTATATGTGGCACTCGCACCCTTACTAAATCAGTTTTGGGCTCCCATATTACACCCAAAGTGGTAACCGACGTTCCTTCCACATTTAACTCGTGCATCTCTGTCGTCGCTAGTTCTTCTTCGGGCAGTCCTTCTAATGCAGCTGCTGTATTTGATGCCCATTTTCGAAGTTTGAATCCTGCCTTCGCCAACATTTCAATCACCTCATGACGGATCTCTTTGGCTCTCTCTGGTGTGTCTGCCCCCGAAATAAGATCATCAACGTAGAAATCTTCGTACCACTCTTTAGATGCTGGAAATTCGTTTCCTCCATCCTCGAAGACTCTTCTCAGGGTTCGTATGGCCAAATAAGGAGCACAGGCGGTACCATACGTTACAGTATTAAGTCGAAATATACTCACAGGCTCTGATTCACTGGACCTCCAAAAAATCCGCTGTAGGTCTCTATCTTTCTCATCGACTAATACCTGCCGGTACATTTTTTCCACATCGGCAACCATTGCTACCCTTTTCAATCGAAAGCGTAACAGAATAGAGACAAGGTCGTCTTGCAGTTGAGGTCCAGTTAACAATATATCATTCAAAGATTTCCCACTGTCTGTTCTACACGAAGCATCAAACACGACTCTGCATTTTGTAGTAGTGCTGTCTAGCTTCCATACTGCATGATGAGGTAGATAGTAATGTTTACCTTGGTTGTTCTTCTCATCTGCTACTCTTGTCATATGACCCAGCTTGATGTATTCGTTCATAAACTTATGGTATTCTTTACTCAACTCTGCATCTCTCTTCATTCGTCGTTCTACAGCTCCAAATCTTTTACGCGAGATATCATATGATTCTCCAATTTCTCCTTCATAATCTGCTACTTTAGGCAGTTGTACCACATATCTGCCATCCTTTTCTTGACGTGTTGTTTCTGAATACCATTTTTCACACAATTTCTCCTCTGTAGACATCAACTTGCCAGTCGGAATGTCTTCAAGCTGGACCAGCCTTTCCATTGCAGCGTTGAAGTTATCGTCAAACGCACAACCCACAAAGCTTTCACTGCTGCTTTCTTCATTGGCCTCCGACATCTTTCCGCTGACAATCCATCCAAACTTAGTTTCCAGCAATCTGGGCAAATGCGAAGCCAATTTCAAACTTCCTCTTTCTAACAATTCGGCAAACAATCCTGCTCCGATCAGGAGGTCGATTCGCTCTGGCTTGTTGAAAGCAGGATCTGCCAAAAGTATTCCGGGAGGAATGTTCCACTGGTTCACCTCTACCATTCGACTTGGATAATCCGAAGTGACTCGCGGTAATACTAAGCACTGCAGCGTTGTTTGGAAATTAGACACCCGTGATCTGATTCTCGTAGACACTAAACTGGTTGCCGTGACCGATATCGCACCAATTCCAGACAATGGTTTGGACATTCGCATTCTCTTTAATCTGAGTTGTTGCGCAAGACGTTCTGATATAAAATTGGATTGCGATCCTTGGTCTAATAACGCCCTCGCCGGCAACTCTTCTCCATCCCTACTGCGAATCCACACCAGTGCAGTCGATAACCACACCATATTTCTCGTTCTACCGGAATCCCGGGTGGTAGCATTAATCGTTGCAGTGTTCTCTTCTTCCGGTGATGACTTGTCTAGTTGCATTACGTTCGCTGGTGGCTGGGCCTCTCTTCGTTTGCACAGCAGTGTATGGTGTCTTCCATTGCAATGACTGCACTTGCCAACGTTGCGACAGAACTTCATTTGATGGTTTCCTTTCAAGCAGCAAAAACATAATCTGTTGCTCTTCACCAACCCTTCACGCTGCAGAATCGTCATACCTTCAAACGTAGAACATTTGCTTATTAGATGGTCTGCTTTGCAAGCTGGACAAACCTTCTTATCATTGAACGCTGCTTGCGCAGAACAAGTGACAGCGTAAGCATGAGGTGATCTCTGCCACTTCTGGTCTGCGCCACGAATCCGCTGGATCGGCTTTGGAGCTGCCTTTGTCCCAATGACACCGGTATTGTGAAGTGCCGTGCTGTTCAAAATCCGAATTCGTTTTTCACAGAAGTCCATCAATTGGTCATAGCTGTCGGTCGCGTTTTCCACTGCAAATTGTTCCCAAGCCATTAATGTGGTTCTATCAAATTTATATATTACCAATGTCGTAAGTGGTGTGTTCCAGTGCTTAATCGGTTCTTCAAGCCGCTTCATTCCTTGAACCAGTCGTCTGGCTTCGTTGACAATTCTGGTCAGTTCTGTTGACGTTGCACCATTCATCGGCTCCAATTGCACCAAGGCTTTGAAGTACTCCCTTCGAAGTAATTTGTTGTCATCGTATCGCTGCAATAAGGTCTCCCACGTTGGAGCATAGCTCTTCTCTTCCAGTGGCACGTGCTCAAACTGCAATGCAGCTTCTCCCTTCAATGAAGCCAACAGGTACTGAAGTTTGGCCACTTCCGGTAGCTCCGACACATCATGCACCAACGACATAAACCGGTCCTTATACGTCACCCACTGTGTAATGTTCCCATCAAATGATGGCAGTTCCAGTTTTGGTAAACGCAACTTAACACTCGCGCATGTCGTATTTGCCATCGTACTGTTGGCAATCGGATGGGCACTTTCGTCTCCTCGTTGTAAGTCCATAATGAAACCTTTCACTTTATGATAACCTTTAAAAAAGTCCTTTCTTTCGATCCGCATTTGTGCCTCATCCGCATCCTCATCTTCCAACAGCAACTTTTCTCTGGCCTCCTCGAAAGCCCCCTTTGCTTCTTCTAATGCTTTCAGTTGACTCGCTAATTCAGCTCGATGCTCTGATTCTTTATAATTTGTAATAAACTCCACAAATTCTTCGATCCAAGACCGACGGTCTTTATATACTTTCGTAAGTTTTTTCACTTTACTGTCTGGCGGCATTATTTTTCCTACACAAAAAACCGAAGCCTACTTAACGCGCGCAGTGCACCAAAACGTAATGGCTGATTCTAGTTACGTTGTAATACGGACGATGACCGAACCGACGCCAACTATCGCGCGTCACCAACACAAGTGCAATGGCTGATCCTATCTTCCTTTACTAAGGGCAATGACCAAGGACGACGCCAACTAAATGTACGATTATCGCCACGCGCCAAGCTCGTAGTTAATTTCACTGTTCTTCACACGCGCTTCTCGAATACGTTTGTAACAGCGGTTTTACTCAATTGTTCAACATTCCAATTCTGAATTTGTTCACTTGAGTCTTAAATCCTGTAACCCGTTTCACCGATTCACTACTACGCGTAAAGCGATACGGACTCGTGAATTCACTCTTTAACCAACCGAACGATTTTCTACCGAAATAACATAAACGACAAACAAATAATCTTGAACGATTAACTCAATGTTAACTTCTCTTATCCGGCTCGAAGGACCAATGTTCGACAGCTCGCAACTTAGACAATATTTCGGATCGTTCGGGATCACTGATTCGTCCGGGGATTACATTAAGACTAATTTACATTTATTTTCAGGTACTCTATTATACTCACTAACTTATAAACTATGCACTAATACTAACGTAACCTGTAATCCGTAATTCTCTCTTTCCTAATGCACGTGTTGCGTGTTGCCTACGCATAGGCGCAAACAGCGTGAGAGAATCTTTTTTCCCCATACAACTTCCTTGGAGCTTTTGCTGAAATGATAGAGAACATTGGATTAGAAATTGGTGTAGAAGAAAGTCATGCTTACATTTGCGCCATCCGACCAGTCGTTGAGGGGGTACGTTGTGTACCGTATATAAATGAAGCTGAATGGGAATGGATTTCACTGCACGAATGATGCAAAAAATAATTCTTTCGTGCTTTTAGATATTTTTGGGGAAAAATATTGCATGACAGGTTTGTTTCCTACCATACGGCCGTTCCGATAAAAAATATTAGGCGCTGTTTGGACCTTTTTAACTAACCTCAAGGTGTGGTTTTATGGAAAATTTCTTTAAACACACAAAAATACGAGGTAGCTGCTACACGTGCTATTTTTTCCCCATGAGCGTTCAGACAGACGACAGGTAACTAGCACTGTTCGTTGTCGCTACGCGCCTATACATGCGGAAGGTGTTACTGGTTCTTTTAGACAGGTAATGAACACAGGATGCTATGTAGGTGCGACTAGGGGAAACCGAATACCTCTGATGAGAATTGAGTCATACCACAAACCATTGCTTAGCCAAGAAATGCTTACCGGTTAAACACCGACTCGCTTACCAGTGATGCGTTCGGGTACATAGGTAAAGAATATGAATGTAAAAGGATGCGTCGATTAGGTGTCGGACGCTGGGACTAGAGGCAGTGAACGATCAATGTAAAAGCTGTTCAGAAGCCCTACATTTTTCAAAACAATTCTTTATAAGTAGGTTGACACTGTCCTTTACACCTTTATCCAAATCGTATGTTTGAAAGAAATGAAAAATTAAATTTGTGACGCTGAAGCAATCTCCGACATATTAAATCAAAATAACATGGTTAATTAACTGTTTAAAAATCTGCAAAAATCTTTAAAAGATACGAAATGTTATTCTTTACAACTTTGTAGAACATCATTTTCGTCTAGCTCTTCAACTTTTTTAGTTATTCGCTAAAAACAAAAGCCAGTACGTTACGGGCGGCCGCGAGGAAATAGCTAAAGCAAGGCATAGAATTGTAGCGAAAAATACCTTGTTTTTGTCAATGAATTTTAGTATTATTTTATCTAAATACCACACGAGAAAATCTTGCAACTATTAGCCCAAAGTGTGGCCAACATATTGTAATCGGTCGTTTGTAAATAAATATTAATTTTGATACAAATAAATGAAGAAAACTGAACGCGCTTTTGCACGCTACGCTACGACCATCGCGACCAAAACACCGTCCGTTGCGGACGCGTTGCTTTCCACATGGACTCATTCACCGGCATTAAACGTTCACCCGTAAGGATCGTGCAAGCGCCCGTACACTGCGAGGGCTATAGCGTTGCTTTCCACATGGACGCCGTGAGGATTCCATATGGATTCCGACAGGATTCCACATGGACTCGAAAGCTTCCATATTCATCCGCCAGGATCGTGCATGCGCCCGTACGCTGCGAGCAATCCCGATGCGTTCCACATGGATTCCACATCGACCCGCGTCACGCCCCTAGGATCGTGCAGGCGCTCGTACGCTGTGTACACACATGGTGTCTTTGAATGTGTTAGTGTGTATCGATGCGCGATCCCAACGCGCATTCTCGCTTTGGCAGGATGATCGTTAGTTAGGTAGAGGGAGAAAGGGCTAATTGGGATCGACAGCGTACCGTGTATATGCGTATGTGCACGTTTTTTATCTCACTTCGCCTGTAGGCCAGAACATAGCGGCAATAGTATTTATTAGCAGGCGTGGTTGAATTGCACATTGGGGTCTTGGCTAATGTGTCTTGGCTAAGGTGTTTTGGCTTATGTGTCTTGGCTAATGAGTCTTGGCTAAGGTGGCTTATCTAATGTGTCTTGGCTAATGTGACTTGGCTAATGTGTCTTGGCTAAGGTGTCTTGGCTAATGTGTCTTGGCTAATGTGTCTTGACTAATGTGTCTAGGCTAATGTGTCTTGGCTAATGTGTCTCGGCTAATGTGTCTTGGCTAAGGTGTCTCGGCTAAGGTGTCTTGGCTACAGTGTCTTGGCTAAGGTGTCTTGGCTAATGTGTCTTGGCTAAGGTGTCTTGGCTAAGGTGTCTTGGCTAATATGTCTCGGCTAAGGTGTCTTGGCTAAAGTGTGTTGGCTAATGTGTCTTCGCGAATGTGTCTTGGCTAATGTGTCTTGGCTAAGGTGTCTTGGCTAAGGTGTCTTGGCTAATGTGTCTTGGCTAATGTGTCTTGGCTAATGTGTCTTGGCTATGGTGTCTTGGCTAAGGTGTCTTGGTTAAGGTGTCTTGGCTAAGGTGTCTTGGCTAAGGTGTCTAAGCTAAGGTGTCTTGGCTAATGTGTCTTGGCTAATGTGTCTTGGCTAATGTGTCTTGGCTAATGTGTCTTGGCTACGGTGTCTTGGCTAAGGTGTCTTGGCTAATGTGTTTTTTCTTATGTGTCTTGGCTAATGTGTCTTGGCTAATGTGTCTTGGCTAAGGTGTCTTGGCTAAGGTGTCTTGGCTAATATGTCTTGGCTAAGGTGTCTTGGCTAATATGTCTTGGCTAATGTGTCTTGGCTAAGGTGTCTTGGCTAATGTGTCTTGGCTAAGGTGTCTTGGCTAATATGTCTTGGCTAAGGTGTCTTGACTAAGGTGTCTTGGCTAAGGTGTCTTGGCTAATGTGTCTTGGCTAATGTGTCTTGACTAATGTGTCTTGGCTAATGTGTCTTGGCTAAGGTGTCTTGGCTAAGGTGTCTTGGTTAAGGTGTCTTGGCTAATGTGTCTTGGCTAATGTGTCTTGGCTAAGGTGTCTTGGCTAAGGTGTCCTGGCTAATGTGTCTTGGCTAATGTGTCTTGGCTAAGGTGTCTTGGCTAATGTGTCTTGGCTAATGTGTCTTGGCTAATGTGTTTTGGCTAGTGTGTCTTGGCTAAGGTGTCTTGGCTTATGTGTCTTGGCTAATGTGTCTTGGCTAAAGTTTCTTGGCTAAAGTGTCTTGGCTAATGTGTCTTGGCTAAGGTGTCTTGGCTAATGTGTCTTGGCTAATGTGTCTTGGCTAAGGTGTCTTGGCTAATGTGTCTTGGCTAATGTGTGTTGGCTAATGTGTCTTGGCTAAGGTGTCTTGGCTAATGTGTCTTGGCTAATGTGTCTTGGCTAATGTGTCTTGGCTACGGTGTCTTGGCTAAGGTGTCTTGGCTAATGTGTTTTTTCTTATGTGTCTTGGCTAATGTGTCTTGGCTAATGTGTCTTGGCTAAGGTGTCTTGGCTAAGGTGTCTTGGCTAATATGTCTTGGCTAATGTGTCTTGGCTAATGTGTGTTGGCTAATGTGTCTTGGCTAAGGTGTCTTGGCTAATGTGTCTTGGCTAAGGTGTTTTGGCTAATATGTCTTGGCTAAGGTGTCTTGACTAAGGTGTCTTGGCTAAGGTGTCTTGGCTAATGTGTCTTGGCTAATGTGTCTTGACTAATGTGTCTTGGCTAATGTGTCTTGGCTAGTGTGTCTTGGCTAAGGTGTCTTGGTTAAGGTGTCTTGGCTAATGTGTCTTGGCTAATGTGTCTTGGCTAAGGTGTCTTGGCTAAGGTGTCCTGGCTAATGTGTCTTGGCTAATGTGTCTTGGCTAAGGTGTCTTGGCTAATGTGTCTTGGCTAATGTGTCTTGGCTAATGTGTTTTGGCTAGTGTGTCTTGGCTAAGGTGTCTTGGCTTATGTGTCTTGGCTAATGTGTCTTGGCTAAAGTTTCTTGGCTAAAGTGTCTTGGCTAATGTGTCTTGGCTAAGGTGTCTTGGCTAATGTGTCTTGGCTAATGTGTCTTGGCTAAGGTGTCTTGGCTAATGTGTCTTGGCTAATGTGTGTTGGCTAATGTGTCTTGGCTAATGTGTCTTGACTAATGTGTCTAGGCTAATGTGTCTTGGCTAATGTGTCTTGGCTAATGTGTCTTGGCTAATGTGTCTTGGCTAATGTGTCTTGGCTAAGGTGTCTTGGCTAAGGTGTCTTGGCTAATATGTCTTGGCTAAGGTGTCTTGGCTAATATGTCTTGGCTAATGTGTCTTGGCTAAGGTGTCTTGGCTAATGTGTCTTGGCTAAGGTGTCTTGGCTAATATGTCTTGGCTAAGGTGTCTTGGCTAAGGTGTCTTGGCTAATGTGTCTTGGCTAATGTGTCTTGGCTAATGTGTCTTGGCTAAGGTGTCTTGGCTAAAGTGTCTTGGCTAATGTGTCTTGGCTAATGTGTCTTGGCTAATGTGTCTTGGCTAATGTGTCTCGGCTAATGTGTCTTGGCTAAGGTGTCTTGGCTAATGTGTCTTGGCTAAGGTGTCTTGGCTAAGGTGTCTTGGCCAATGTGTCTTGGCTAATGTGTCTTCGCTAATGTGTCTTGGCTAATGTGTCTTGGCTAATGTGTCTTGGCTAATGTGTCTTGGCTAATGTGTCTTGGCTAATGTGTCTTGGCTAATGTGTCTTGGCTAAAGTGTCTTGGCTAATGTGTCTTGGCTAATGTGTCTTGGCTAATGTGTCTTGGCTAATGTGTCTTGGCTAATGTGTCTTGGCTAATGTGTCTTGGCTAATGTGTCTTGGCTAAGGTGTCTTGGCTAAGGTGTCTTGGCTAATGTGTCTTGGCTAATGTGTCTTGGCTAATGTGTCTTGGCTAATGTGTCTTGGCTAAGGTGTCTTGGATAATGTGTCTTGCCTAAGGTGTCTTGGCTAATGTGTCTTGGCTAATGTATCTTGGCTAATGTGTCTTGGCTAATGTGTCTTGGCTAAGGTGTCTCGGCTTATGTGTCTTGGCTAATGTGTCTTCGCTAATGTGTCTTGGCTAAGGTGTCTTGGCTAAGGTGTCTTGGCTAATGTGTCTTGGCTTATGTGTCTTGGCCAATGTGTCTCGGCTAATGTGTCTTGGCTAATGTGTCTTGGCTAATGTGTCTTGGCTAAT
This sequence comes from Anopheles funestus, assembly GCF_943734845.2. Lineage (NCBI taxonomy): Eukaryota > Metazoa > Arthropoda > Insecta > Diptera > Culicidae > Anopheles > Anopheles funestus. The sequence goes on from NW_026045315.1 coordinate 100,293, forward strand.
GTGTCTTGGCTAATGTGTCTTGGCTAAAGTGTCTTGGCTAATGTGTCTTGGCTAATGTGTCTTGGCTAATGTGTCTTGGCTAATGTGTCTTGGCTAATGTGTCTTGGCTAATGTGTCTTGGCTAATGTGTCTTGGCTAAGGTGTCTTGGCTAATGTGTCTCGACCAATGTGTCTTGGCTAATGTGTCTTGGCTAATGTGTCTTGGCTAAGGTGTCTTGGCTAAGGTATCTTGGCTACTGTGTCTTGGCTAATGTGTCTTGGCTACGGTGTCTTGGCTAATGTGTCTTGGCTAATGTGTCTTGGCTAAGGTGTCGTGGTTAAGGTGTCTTGGCTAATGTGTCTTGGCTAAGGTGTCTTGGCTAATGTGTCTTGGCTAAGGTGTCTTGGCTAATGTGTCTTGGCTAATGTGTCTTGGCTAATGTGTCTTGGCTAAGGTGTCTTGGCTAATATGTCTTGCCTAAGGTGTCTTGGCTAATATGTCTTGGCTAATGTGTCTTGGCTAAGGTGTCTCGGCAAATGTGTCTTGGCTAAGGTGTCTTGGCTAATGTGTCTTGGCTAATGTGTCTTGGCTAAGGTGTCTTGGCTAAGGTGTCTTGGCTAATGTGTCTTGGCTAAAGTGTCTTGGCTAATGTGTCTTGGCTAATGTGTCTTGGCTAATGTGTCTTGGCTAATGTATCTTGGCTAATGTGTCTTGGCTAAAGTGTCTTGGCTTATGTGTCTTGGCTAATGTGTCTTGGCTAAGGTGTCTTGGCTAAGGTGTCTTGGCTAAGGTGTCTTGGCTAAGGTGTCTTGGCTAATATGTCTTGGCTAAGGTGTCTTGGCTAAGGTGTCTTGGCTAATGTGTCTTGGCTAATGTGTCTTGGCTAATGTGTCTTGGCTAATGTGTCTTGGCTAATGTGTCTTGGCTAATGTGTCTTGGCTAAGGTGTCTTGGCTAATGTGTCTCGACCAATGTGTCTTGGCTACAGTGTCTTGGCTAATGTGTCTTGGCTAATGTGTCTTGGCTAAGGTGTCTTGGCTAATGTGTCTCGACCAATGTGTCTTGGCTAATGTGCCTTGGCTAAGGTGTCTTGGCTAAGGTATCTTGGCTAAGGTGTCTTGGCTAATGTGTCTTGGCTACGGTGTCTTGGCTAATGTGTCTTGGCTAATGTGTCTTGGCTAAGGTGTCTTGGTTAAGGTGTCTTGGCTAATGTGTCTTGGCTAAGGTGTCTTGGCTAATGTGTCTTGGCTAAGGTGTCTCGACCAATGTGTCTTGGCTACAGTGTCTTGGCTAATGTGTCTTGGCTAATGTGTCTTGGCTAATGTGTCTTGGCTAAGGTGACTTGGCTAATATGTCTTGGCTAATGTGTCTTGGCTAAGGTGTCTCGGCAAATGTGTCTTGGCTAAGGTGTCTTGGCTAATGTGTCTTGGCTTATGTGTCTTGGCCAATGTGTCTCGGCTAATGTGTCTTGGCTAATGTGTCTTGGCTAATGTGTCTTGGCTAATGTGTCTTGGCTAATGTGTCTTGGCTAATGTGTCTTGGCTAAAGTGTCTTGGCTAATGTGTCTTGGCTAATGTGTCTTGGCTAATGTGTCTTGGCTAATGTGTCTTGGCTAATGTGTCTTGGCTAATGTGTCTTGGCTAATGTGTCTTGGCTAATGTGTCTTGGCTAATGTGTCTTGGCTAATGTGTCTTGGCTAATGTGTCTTGGCTAATGTGTCTTGGCTAATGTGTCTTGGCTAATGTGTCTTGGCTAATGTGTCTTGGCTACGGTGTCTTGGCTAATGTGTCTTGGCTAATGTGTCTTGGCTAAGGTGTCGTGGTTAAGGTGTCTTGGCTAATGTGTCTTGGCTAAGGTGTCTTGGCTAATGTGTCTTGGCTAAGGTGTCTTGGCTAATGTGTCTTGGCTAATGTGTCTTGGCTAATGTGTCTTGGCTAAGGTGTCTTGGCTAATATGTCTTGCCTAAGGTGTCTTGGCTAATATGTCTTGGCTAATGTGTCTTGGCTAAGGTGTCTCGGCAAATGTGTCTTGGCTAAGGTGTCTTGGCTAATGTGTCTTGGCTAATGTGTCTTGGCTAAGGTGTCTTGGCTAAGGTGTCTTGGCTAATGTGTCTTGGCTAAAGTGTCTTGGCTAATGTGTCTTGGCTAATGTGTCTTGGCTAATGTGTCTTGGCTAATGTATCTTGGCTAATGTGTCTTGGCTAAAGTGTCTTGGCTTATGTGTCTTGGCTAATGTGTCTTGGCTAAGGTGTCTTGGCTAAGGTGTCTTGGCTAAGGTGTCTTGGCTAAGGTGTCTTGGCTAATATGTCTTGGCTAAGGTGTCTTGGCTAAGGTGTCTTGGCTAATGTGTCTTGGCTAATGTGTCTTGGCTAATGTGTCTTGGCTAATGTGTCTTGGCTAATGTGTCTCGACCAATGTGTCTTGGCTAATGTGCCTTGGCTAAGGTGTCTTGGCTAAGGTATCTTGGCTAAGGTGTCTTGGCTAATGTGTCTTGGCTACGGTGTCTTGGCTAATGTGTCTTGGCTAATGTGTCTTGGCTAAGGTGTCTTGGTTAAGGTGTCTTGGCTAATGTGTCTTGGCTAAGGTGTCTTGGCTAATGTGTCTTGGCTAAGGTGTCTTGGCTAATGTGTCTTGGCTAATGTGTCTTGGCTAATGTGTCTTGGCTAAGGTGTCTTGGCTAATATGTCTTGGCTAATGTGTCTTGGCTAAGGTGTCTCGGCAAATGTGTCTTGGCTAAGGTGTCTTGGCTAATGTGTCTTGGCTTATGTGTCTTGGCCAATGTGTCTCGGCTAATGTGTCTTGGCTAATGTGTCTTGGCTAATGTGTCTTGGCTAATGTGTCTTGGCTAAGGTGTCTTGGCTAATGTGTCTTGGCTAAAGTGTCTTGGCTAATGTGTCTTGGCTAATGTGTCTTCGCTAATGTGTCTTGGCTAAGGTGTCTTGGCTAAGGTGTCTTGGCTAATGTGTCTTGGCTTATGTGTCTTGGCCAATGTGTCTCGGCTAATGTGTCTTGGCTAATGTGTCTTGGCTAATGTGTCTTGGCTAATGTGTCTTGGCTAATGTGTCTTGGCTAAAGTGTCTTGGCGAAGGTGTCTTGGCTAATGTGTCTTGGCTAATGTGTCTTGGCTAAGGTGTCTTGGCTAATGTGTCTTGGCTAATGTGTCTTGGCTAATGTGTCTTGGCTAATGTGTTTTGGCTTATGTGTCTTGGCTAATGAGTCTTGGCTAAGGTGGCTTGGCTAATGTGTCTTGGCTAATGTGACTTGGCTAATGTGTCTTGGCTAAGGTGTCTTGGCTAATGTGTCTTGGCTAATGTGTCTTGACTAATGTGTCTAGGCTAATGTGTCTTGGCTAATGTGTCTCGGCTAATGTGTCTTGGCTAAGGTGTCTCGGCTAAGGTGTCCTGGATACAGTGTCTTGGCTAAGGTGTCTTGGCTAATGTGTCTTGGCTAAGGTGTCTTGGCTAAGGTGTCTTGGCTAATATGTCTTGGCTAAGGTGTCTTGGCTAAGGTGTGTTGGCTAATGTGTCTTGGCTAATGTGTCTTGGCTAAGGTGTCTTGGCTAAGGTGTCTTGGCTAATGTGTCTTGGCTAATGTGTCTTGGCTAATGCGTCTTGGCTAATGTGTCTTGGCTAAGGTGTCTTGGTTAAGGTGTCTTGGCTAAGGTGTCTTGGCTAAGGTGTCTTGGCTAAGGTGTCTTGGCTAATGTGTCTTGGCTAATGTGTCTTGGCTAATGTGTCTTGGCTACGGTGTCTTGGCTAAGGTGTCTTGGCTAATGTGTTTTTTCTTATGTGTCTTGGCTAATGTGTCTTGGCTAATGTGTCTTGGCTAAGGTGTCTTGGCTAAGGTGTCTTGGCTAATATGTCTTGGCTAAGGTGTCTTGGCTAATATGTCTTGGCTAATGTGTCTTGGTTAAGGTGTCTTGGCTAATGTGTCTTGGCTAAGGTGTCTTTGCTAATGTGTCTTGGCTAATGTGTCTTGGCTTATTTGTCTTGGCTAAAGTGTCTTGGCTAAGGTATCTTGGCTAAAGTGTCTTGGCTAATGTGTCTTGGCTAATGTGTCTTGGCTAAGGTGTCTTGGCTAAGGTGTCTTGGCTAAGGTGTCTTGGCTAATGTGTCTTGGCTAATGTGTCTTGGCTAAGGTGTCTTTGCTAAGGTGGCTTGGCTAATGTGTCTTGGCTAAGGTGTCTTTGCTAATGTGTCTTGGCTAATGTGTCTTGGCTAAAGTGTCTTGGCGAAGGTGTCTTTTCTAAGGTGTCTTGGCTAATGTGTCTTGGCTAATGTGTCTTGGCTAATGTGTCTTGGCTAGTGTGTCTTGGCTAAGGTGTCTTGGCTAAAGTGTCTTGGCGAAGGTGTCTTGGCGAAGGTGTCTTGGCTAAGGTGTCTTGGCTAATGTGTCTTGGCTAATGTGTCTTGGCTAATGTGTCTTGGCTAATGTGTTTCGGCTTATGTGTCTTGGCTAATGTGTCTTGGCTAAAGTGTCTTGGCTAAAGTGTCTTGGCGAAGGTGTCTTGGCTAAGTTGTCTTGGCTAATGTGTCTTGGCTAAGGTGTCTTTGCTAATGTGTCTTGGCTAATGTGTCTTGGCTAAAGTGTCTTGGCTAATGTGTCTTGGCTAAGGTGTCTTGGCTAATGTGTCTTGGCTAATGTGTCTTGGCTAAGGTGTCTTGGCTAATGTGTCTTGGCTTATGTGTGTTGGCTAAAGTGTCTTGGCGAAGGTGTCTTGGCTAATGTGTCTTGGCTAATGTGTCTTGGCTAAGGTGTCTTTGCTAAGGTGTCTTGGCTAATTTGTCTTGGCTAAGGTGTCTTTGCTAATGTGTCTTGGCTAATGTGTCTTGGCTAAAGTGTCTTGGCGAAGGTGTCTTTTCTAAGGTGTCTTGGCTAATGTGTCTTGGCTAATGTGTCTTGGCTAATGTGTCTTGGCTAATGTGTCTTGGCTAAGGTGTCTTGGCTAAAGTGTCTTGGCGAAGGTGTCTTGGCGAAGGTGTCTTGGCTAAGGTGTCTTGGCTAATGTGTCTTGGCTAATGTGTCTTGGCTAATGTGTCTTGGCTAATGTGTTTCGGCTTATGTGTCTTGGCTAATGTGTCTTGGCTAAAGTGTCTTGGCTAAAGTGTCTTGGCGAAGGTGTCTTGGCTAAGGTGTCTTGGCTAATGTGTCTTGGCTAAGGTGTCTTTGCTAATGTGTCTTGGCTAATGTGTCTTGGCTAAAGTGTCTTGGCTAATGTGTCTTGGCTAAGGTGTCTTGGCTAATGTGTCTTGGCTAATGTGTCTTGGCTAAGGTGTCTTGGCTAATGTGTCTTGGCTTATGTGTGTTGGCTAATGTGTCTTGGCTAAGGTGTCTTGGCTAATGTGTGTTGGCTAATGTGTCTTGGCTAAGGTGTCTCGGCTAATGTGTCTCGGCTAATGTGTCTTGGCTAACGTGTCTTGGCTAACGTGTCTTGGCTAATGTGTCTTGGCTAATGTGTCTTGGCTAATGTGTCTTGGCTATGGTGTCTTGGCTAATGTGTCTTGGCTAATGTGTCTTGGCTAATGTGTCTTGGCTAAGGTTTCTCGGCTAAGGTGTCCTGGCTAATGTGTCTTGGCTAAGGTGTCTTGGCTAATGTGTCTTGGCTAATGTGTCTTGGCTAATGTGTTTTGGCTAGTGTGTCTTGGCTAAGGTGTCTTGGCTTATGTGTCTTGGCTAATGTGTCTTGGATAAAGTGTCTTGGCTAAAGTGTCTTGGCTAATGTGTCTTGGCTAAGGTGTCTTGGCTAATGTGTCTTGGCTAATGTGTCTTGGCTAAGGTGTCTTGGCTAATGTGTCTTGGCTAATGTGTCTTGGCTAATGTGTCTTGGCTAAGGTGTCTTGGCTAAGGTGTCTTGGCTAATGTGTCTTGGCTAAGGTGTCTTTGCTAATGTGTCTTGGCTAATGTGTCTTGGCTAAGGTGTCTTGGCTAAAGTGTCTTGGCGAAGGTGTCTTTTCTAAGGTGTCTTGGCTAATGTGTCTTGGCTAATGTGTCTTGGCTAATGTGTCTTGGCTTATTTGTCTTGGCTAAAGTGTCTTGGCTAAGGTATCTTGGCTAAAGTGTCTTGGCTAATGTGTCTTGGCTAATGTGTCTTGGCTAATGTGTCTTGGCTAAGGTGTCTTGTGTCTTGGCTAATGTGTCTTGGCTAATGTGTCTTGGCTAAGGTGTCTTGGCTAATGTGTCTTGGCTAAGGTGTCTTGGGTAATGTGTCTTGGCTAATGTGTCTTGGCTAAGGTGTCTTGGTTAAGGTGTCTTGGCTAATGTGTCTTGGCTAAGGTGTCTTGGCTAATGTGTCTTGGCTAATGTGTCTTGGCTAATGTGTCTTGGCTAAGGTGTCTTGGCAAATGTGTCTTGGCTAATGTGTCTTGGCTAAGGTGTCTTGGCTAATGTGTCTTGGCTAAGGTGTCTTGGCTAATGTGTCTTGGCTAAGGTGTCTTGGCTAATGTGTCTTGGCTAAGGTGTCTTTGCTAATGTGTCTTGGCTAATGTGTCTTGGCTAAGGTGTCTTGGCTAAGGTGTATTGGCTAATGTGTCTTGGCTTAAGTGTCTTGGCTAATGTGTCTCGGCTAACGTGTCTTGGCTAAGGTGTCTCGGATAATGTGTCTTGGCTAAGGTGTCTTGGCTAAGGTGTCCTGGCTAAGGTGTCTTGGCTAATGTGTCTTGGCTAAGGTGTCTTGGCTAATGTGTCTTGGCTATGGTGTCTTGGCTAAGGTGTCTTGGCTAATGTGTCTTGGCTAATGTGTCTTGGCTAAGGTGTCTTGGCTAAGGTGTCCTGGCTTATGTGTCTTGGCTAATGTGTCTTGGCTAATGTGTCTTGGCTAATGTGTTTTGGCTAGTGTGTCTTGGCTAAGGTGTCTTGGCTTATGTGTCTTGGCTAATGTGTCTTGGCTAAAGTGTCTTGGCTAAAGTGTCTTGGCTAATGTGTCTTGGCTAAGGTGTCTTGGCTAATGTGTCTTGGCTAATGTGTCTTGGCTAAGGTGTCTTGGCTAATGTGTCTTGGCTTTTGTGTGTTGGCTAATGTGTCTTGGCTAAGGTGTCTTGGCTAATGTGTCTTGGCTAATGTGTCTTGGCTAAGGTGTCTTGGGTAATGTGTCTTGGCTAATGTGTCTTGGCTAAGGTGTCTTGGTTAAGGTGTCTTGGCTAATGTGTCTTGGCTAAGGTGTCTTGGCTAATGTGTCTTGGCTAATGTGTCTTGGCTAATGTGTCTTGGCTAATGTGTCTTGGCTAATGTGTCTTGGCTAATGTGTCTTGGCTAAGGTGTCTTGGCTAATGTGTCTTGGCTAAGGTGTCTTGGCTAAGGTGTCTTGGCTAAGGTGTCTTGGGTAATGTGTCTTGGCTAATGTGTCTTGGCTAAGGTGTCTTGGTTAAGGTGTCTTGGCTAATGTGTCTTGGCTAAGGTGTCTTTGCTAATGTGTCTTGGCTAATGTGTCTTGGCTTATTTGTCTTGGCTAAAGTGTCTTGGCTAAGGTATCTTGGCTAAAGTGTCTTGGCTAATGTGTCTTGGCTAATGTGTCTTGGCTAATGTGTCTTGGCTAAGGTGTCTTGGCTAATGTGTCTTGGCTAAGGTGTCTTGGCTAAGGTGTCTTGGCTAATGTGTCTTGGCTAATGTGTCTTGGCTAAGGTGTCTTGGCTAAGGTGTCTTGGCTAATGTGTCTTGGCTAAGGTGTCTTTGCTAATGTGTCTTGGCTAATGTGTCTTGGCTAATGTGTCTTGGCTAAGGTGTCTTTGCTAATGTGTCTTGGCTAATGTGTCTTGGCTTATTTGTCTTGGCTAAAGTGTCTTGGCTAAGGTATCTTGGCTAAAGTGTCTTGGCTAATGTGTCTTGGCTAATGTGTCTTGGCTAATGTGTCTTGGCTAAGGTGTCTTGGCTAATGTGTCTTGGCTAAAGTGTCTTGGCTAAGGTGTCTTGGCTAATGTGTCTTGGCTAATGTGTCTTGGCTAAGGTGTCTTGGCTAAGGTGTCTTGGCTAATGTGTCTTGGCTAAGGTGTCTTGGCTAAGGTGTCTTGGCTAAGGTGTCTTGGGTAATGTGTCTTGGCTAATGTGTCTTGGCTAATGTGTCTTGGTTAAGGTGTCTTGGCTAATGTGTCTTGGCTAAGGTGTCTTTGCTAATGTGTCTTGGCTAATGTGTCTTGGCTTATTTGTCTTGGCTAAAGTGTCTTGGCTAAGGTATCTTGGCTAAAGTGTCTTGGCTAATGTGTCTTGGCTAATGTGTCTTGGCTAATGTGTCTTGGCTAAGGTGTCTTGGCTAAGGTGTCTTGGCTAATGTGTCTTGGCTAAGGTGTCTTTGCTAATGTGTCTTGGCTAATGTGTCTTGGCTAATGTGTCTTGGCTAAGGTGTCTTTGCTAATGTGTCTTGGCTAATGTGTCTTGGCTTATTTGTCTTGGCTAAAGTGTCTTGGCTAAGGTATCTTGGCTAAAGTGTCTTGGCTAATGTGTCTTGGCTAATGTGTCTTGGCTAATGTGTCTTGGCTAAGGTGTCTTGGCTAATGTGTCTTGGCTAATGTGTCTTTACTAAAGTGTCTTGGCTAATGTGTCTTGGCTAATGTGTCTCGGCTAATGTGTCTTGGCTAAGGTGTCTTTGCTAATGTGTCTTGGCTAATGTGTCTTGGCTTATTTGTCTTGGCTAAAGTGTCTTGGCTAAGGTATCTTGGCTAAAGTGTCTTGGCTAATGTGTCTTGGCTAATGTGTCTTGGCTAATGTGTCTTGGCTAAGGTGTCTTGGCTAATGTGTCTTGGCTAATGTGTCTTTACTAAAGTGTCTTGGCTAATGTGTCTTGGCTTATTTGTCTTGGCTAAAGTGTCTTGGCTAAGGTATCTTGGCTAAAGTGTCTTGGCTAATGTGTCTTGGCTAATGTGTCTTGGCTAATGTGTCTTGGCTAAGGTGTCTTGGCTAATGTGTCTTGGCTAATGTGTCTTGGCTAAGGTGTCTTGGCTAAGGTGTCTTGGCTAATGTGTCTTGGCTAAGGTGTCTTTGCTAATGTGTCTTGGCTAATGTGTCTTGGCTAATGTGTCTTGGCTAAGGTGTCTTTGCTAATGTGTCTTGGCTAATGTGTCTTGGCTTATTTGTCTTGGCTAAAGTGTCTTGGCTAAGGTATCTTGGCTAAAGTGTCTTGGCTAATGTGTCTTGGCTAATGTGTCTTGGCTAATGTGTCTTGGCTAAGGTGTCTTGGCTAATGTGTCTTGGCTAATGTGTCTTTACTAAAGTGTCTTGGCTAATGTGTCTTGGCTAATGTGTCTCGGCTAATGTGTCTTGGCTAAGGTGTCTTGGCTAAAGTGTCTTGGCGAAGGTGTCTTTTCTAAGGTGTCTTGGCTAATGTGTCTTGGCTAATGTGTCTTGGCTAATGTGTCTTGGCTAATGTGTCTTGGCTAAGGTGTCTTGGCTAAAGTGTCTTGGCTAAGGTGTCTTGGCTAAGGTGTCTTGGCTAATGTGTCTTGGCTAATGTGTCTTGGCTAAGGTGTCTTGGCTAAAGTGTCTTGGCGAAGGTGTCTTGGCTAAGGTGTCTTGGCTAATGTGTCTTGGCTAATGTGTCTTGGCTAAGGTGTCCTGGCTTATGTGTCTTGGCTAATGTGTCTTGGCTAATGTGTCTTGGCTAATGTGTTTTGGCTAGTGTGTCTTGGCTAAGGTGTCTTGGCTTATGTGTCTTGGCTAATGTGTCTTGGCTAAAGTGTCTTGGCTAAAGTGTCTTGGCTAATGTGTCTTGGCTAAGGTGTCTTGGCTAATGTGTCTTGGCTAATGTGTCTTGGCTAAGGTGTCTTGGCTAATGTGTCTCGGCTAATGTGTCTTGGCTAAGGTGTCTTGGCTAAAGTGTCTTGGCGAAGGTGTCTTTTCTAAGGTGTCTTGGCTAATGTGTCTTGGCTAATGTGTCTTGGCTAATGTGTCTTGGCTAATGTGTCTTGGCTAAGGTGTCTTGGCTAAAGTGTCTTGGCTAAGGTGTCTTGGCTAAGGTGTCTTGGCTAATGTGTCTTGGCTAATGTGTCTTGGCTAAGGTGTCTTGGCTAAAGTGTCTTGGCGAAGGTGTCCTGGCTTATGTGTCTTGGCTAATGTGTCTTGGCTAATGTGTCTTGGCTAATGTGTTTTGGCTAGTGTGTCTTGGCTAAGGTGTCTTGGCTTATGTGTCTTGGCTAATGTGTCTTGGCTAAAGTGTCTTGGCTAAAGTGTCTTGGCTAATGTGTCTTGGCTAAGGTGTCTTGGCTAATGTGTCTTGGCTAATGTGTCTTGGCTAAGGTGTCTTGGCTAATGTGTCTTGGCTTTTGTGTGTTGGCTAATGTGTCTTGGCTAAGGTGTCTTGGCTAATGTGTCTTGGCTAATGTGTCTTGGCTAAGGTGTCTTGGGTAATGTGTCTTGGCTAATGTGTCTTGGCTAAGGTGTCTTGGTTAAGGTGTCTTGGCTAATGTGTCTTGGCTAAGGTGTCTTGGCTAATGTGTCTTGGCTAATGTGTCTTGGCTAATGTGTCTTGGCTAATGTGTCTTGGCTAATGTGTCTTGGCTAATGTGTCTTGGCTAAGGTGTCTTGGCTAATGTGTCTTGGCTAAGGTGTCTTGGCTAAGGTGTCTTGGCTAAGGTGTCTTGGGTAATGTGTCTTGGCTAATGTGTCTTGGCTAAGGTGTCTTGGTTAAGGTGTCTTGGCTAATGTGTCTTGGCTAAGGTGTCTTTGCTAATGTGTCTTGGCTAATGTGTCTTGGCTTATTTGTCTTGGCTAAAGTGTCTTGGCTAAGGTATCTTGGCTAAAGTGTCTTGGCTAATGTGTCTTGGCTAATGTGTCTTGGCTAATGTGTCTTGGCTAAGGTGTCTTGGCTAATGTGTCTTGGCTAAGGTGTCTTGGCTAAGGTGTCTTGGCTAATGTGTCTTGGCTAATGTGTCTTGGCTAAGGTGTCTTGGCTAAGGTGTCTTGGCTAATGTGTCTTGGCTAAGGTGTCTTTGCTAATGTGTCTTGGCTAATGTGTCTTGGCTAATGTGTCTTGGCTAAGGTGTCTTTGCTAATGTGTCTTGGCTAATGTGTCTTGGCTTATTTGTCTTGGCTAAAGTGTCTTGGCTAAGGTATCTTGGCTAAAGTGTCTTGGCTAATGTGTCTTGGCTAATGTGTCTTGGCTAATGTGTCTTGGCTAAGGTGTCTTGGCTAATGTGTCTTGGCTAAAGTGTCTTGGCTAAGGTGTCTTGGCTAATGTGTCTTGGCTAATGTGTCTTGGCTAAGGTGTCTTGGCTAAGGTGTCTTGGCTAATGTGTCTTGGCTAAGGTGTCTTGGCTAAGGTGTCTTGGCTAAGGTGTCTTGGGTAATGTGTCTTGGCTAATGTGTCTTGGCTAATGTGTCTTGGTTAAGGTGTCTTGGCTAATGTGTCTTGGCTAAGGTGTCTTTGCTAATGTGTCTTGGCTAATGTGTCTTGGCTTATTTGTCTTGGCTAAAGTGTCTTGGCTAAGGTATCTTGGCTAAAGTGTCTTGGCTAATGTGTCTTGGCTAATGTGTCTTGGCTAATGTGTCTTGGCTAAGGTGTCTTGGCTAATGTGTCTTGGCTAAGGTGTCTTGGCTAAGGTGTCTTGGCTAATGTGTCTTGGCTAATGTGTCTTGGCTAAGGTGTCTTGGCTAAGGTGTCTTGGCTAATGTGTCTTGGCTAAGGTGTCTTTGCTAATGTGTCTTGGCTAATGTGTCTTGGCTAATGTGTCTTGGCTAAGGTGTCTTTGCTAATGTGTCTTGGCTAATGTGTCTTGGCTTATTTGTCTTGGCTAAAGTGTCTTGGCTAAGGTATCTTGGCTAAAGTGTCTTGGCTAATGTGTCTTGGCTAATGTGTCTTGGCTAATGTGTCTTGGCTAAGGTGTCTTGGCTAATGTGTCTTGGCTAATGTGTCTTTACTAAAGTGTCTTGGCTAATGTGTCTTGGCTAATGTGTCTCGGCTAATGTGTCTTGGCTAAGGTGTCTTGGCTAAAGTGTCTTGGCGAAGGTGTCTTTTCTAAGGTGTCTTGGCTAATGTGTCTTGGCTAATGTGTCTTGGCTAATGTGTCTTGGCTAATGTGTCTTGGCTAAGGTGTCTTGGCTAAAGTGTCTTGGCTAAGGTGTCTTGGCTAAGGTGTCTTGGCTAATGTGTCTTGGCTAATGTGTCTTGGCTAAGGTGTCTTGGCTAAAGTGTCTTGGCGAAGGTGTCTTGGCTAAGGTGTCTTGGCTAATGTGTCTTGGCTAATGTGTCTTGGCTAATGTGTCTTGGCTAATGTGTTTTGGCTTATGTGTCTTGGCTAATGTGTCTTGGCTAAAGTGTCTTGGCTAAAGTGTCTTGGCGAAGGTGTCTTGGCTAAGGTGTCTTGGCTAATGTGTCTTGGCTAAGGTGTCTTTGCTAATGTGTCTTGGCTAATGTGTCTTGGCTAAGGTGTCTTGGCTAAAGTGTCTTGGCGAAGGTGTCTTGGCTAAGGTGTCTTGGCTAATGTGTCTTGGCTAATGTGTCTTGGCTTACGTGTCTTGTCTAATGTGTTTTGGCTTATGTGTCTTGGCTAATGAGTCTTGGCTAATGTGTCTTGGCTAATGTGTCTAGGCTAAGGTGTCTTGGCTAAGGTGTCTAGGCTAATGTGTCTTGGCTAAGGTGTCTTTGCTAATGTGTCTTGGCTAATGTGTCTTGGCTAAGGTGTCTTGGCTAAAGTGTCTTGGCGAAGGTGTCTTGGCTAAGGTGTCTTGGCTAATGTGTCTTGGCTAATGTGTCTTGGCTAATGTGTCTTGGCTAATGTGTTTTGGCTTATGTGTCTTGGCTAATGAGTCTTGGCTAAGGTGGCTTGGCTAATGTGTCTTGGCTAATGTGACTTGGCTAATGTGTCTTGGCTAAGGTGTCTTGGCTAATGTGTCTTGGCTAATGTGTCTTGACTAATGTGTCTAGGCTAATGTGTCTTGGCTAATGTGTCTCGGCTAATGTGTCTTGGCTAAGGTGTCTCGGCTAAGGTGTCCTGGATACAGTGTCTTGGCTAAGGTGTCTTGGCTAATGTGTCTTGGCTAAGGTGTCTTGGCTAAGGTGTCTTGGCTAATATGTCTTGGCTAAGGTGTCTTGGCTAAGGTGTGTTGGCTAATGTGTCTTGGCTAATGTGTCTTGGCTAAGGTGTCTTGGCTAAGGTGTCTTGGCTAATGTGTCTTGGCTAATGTGTCTTGGCTAATGCGTCTTGGCTAATGTGTCTTGGCTAAGGTGTCTTGGTTAAGGTGTCTTGGCTAAGGTGTCTTGGCTAAGGTGTCTTGGCTAAGGTGTCTTGGCTAATGTGTCTTGGCTAATGTGTCTTGGCTAATGTGTCTTGGCTACGGTGTCTTGGCTAAGGTGTCTTGGCTAATGTGTTTTTTCTTATGTGTCTTGGCTAATGTGTCTTGGCTAATGTGTCTTGGCTAAGGTGTCTTGGCTAAGGTGTCTTGGCTAATATGTCTTGGCTAAGGTGTCTTGGCTAATATGTCTTGGCTAATGTGTCTTGGCTAAGGTGTCTTGGCTAATGTGTCTTGGCTAAGGTGTCTTGGCTAATATGTCTTGGCTAAGGTGTCTTGACTAAGGTGTCTTGGCTAAGGTGTCTTGGCTAATGTGTCTTGGCTAATGTGTCTTGACTAATGTGTCTTGGCTAATGTGTCTTGGCTAAGGTGTCTTGGCTAATGTGTCTTGGTTAAGGTGTCTTGGCTAATGTGTCTTGGCTAATGTGTCTTGGCTAATGTGTCTTGGCTAATGTGTCTTGGCTAATGTGTCTTGGCTAATGTGTCTCGGCTAATGTGTCTTGGCTAATGTGTCTTGGCTAAAGTGTCTTGGCTAAGGTGTCTTGGCTAATGTGTCTTGGCTAAGGTGTCTTGGCTAAGGTGTCTTGGCTAATGTGTCTTGGCTAATGTGTCTTGGCTAATGTGTCTTGGCTAATGTGTCTTGGCTAAGGTGTCTTGGATAATGTGTCTTGCCTAAGGTGTCTTGGCTAATGTGTCTTGGCTAATGTATCTTGGCTAATGTGTCTTGGCTAATGTGTCTTGGCTAAGGTGTCTCGGCTTATGTGTCTTGGCTAATGTGTCTTCGCTAATGTGTCTTGGCTAAGGTGTCTTGGCTAAGGTGTCTTGGCTAATGTGTCTTGGCTTATGTGTCTTGGCTAATGTGTCTCGGCTAATGTGTCTTGGCTAATGTGTCTTGGCTAATGTGTCTTGGCTAATGTGTCTTGGCTAATGTGTCTTGGCTAATGTGTCTTGGCTAAAGTGTCTTGGCTAATGTGTCTTGGCTAAGGTGTCTTGGCTAATGTGTCTTGGCTAATGTGTCTTGGCTAATGTGTCTTGGCTAATGTGTCTTGGCTAAGGTGTCTTGGCTAATGTGTCTCGACCAATGTGTCTTGGCTAATGTGTCTTGGCTAATGTGTCTTGGCTAAGGTGTCTTGGCTAAGGAATCTTGGCTAATGTGTCTTGGCTAATGTGTCTTTACTAAAGTGTCTTGGCTAATGTGTCTTGGCTAATGTGTCTCGACTAATGTGTCTTGGCTAACGTGTCTTGGCTAACGTGTCTTGGCTAATGTGTCTTGGCTAATGTGTCTTGGCTAAGGTGTCTCGGCTAATGTGTCTTGGCTAATGTGTCTCGGCTAATGTGTCTCGGCTAATGTGTCTTGGCTAACGTGTCTTGGCTAATGTGTCTTGGCTAATGTGTCTTGGCTTATGTGTCTTGGCTAATGTGTCTCGACCAATGTGTCTTGGCTAATGTGTCTTGGCTAACGTGTCTTGGCTAACGTGTCTTGGCTAATGTGTCTTGGCTAAGGTGTCTTGGCTAATGTGTCTTGGCTAATGTGTCTTGGCTAAGGTGTCTTGGCTAATGTGTCTTGGCTAATGTGTCTTGGCTAATGTGTCTTGGCTAAGGTGTCTTGGCTAAGGTGTCTTTGCTAATGTGTCTTGGCTAATGTGTCTTGGCTAAGGTGTCTTGGCTAAAGTGTCTTGGCGAAGGTGTCTTTTCTAAGGTGTCTTGGCTAATGTGTCTTGGCTAATGTGTCTTGGCTAATGTGTCTTGGCTTATTTGTCTTGGCTAAAGTGTCTTGGCTAAGGTATCTTGGCTAAAGTGTCTTGGCTAATGTGTCTTGGCTAATGTGTCTTGGCTAATGTGTCTTGGCTAAGGTGTCTTGTGTCTTGGCTAATGTGTCTTGGCTAATGTGTCTTGGCTAAGGTGTCTTGGCTAATGTGTCTTGGCTAAGGTGTCTTGGGTAATGTGTCTTGGCTAATGTGTCTTGGCTAAGGTGTCTTGGCTAATGTGTCTTGGCTAATGTGTCTTGGCTAAGGTGTCTTGGCTAAAGTGTCTTGGCGAAGGTGTCTTTTCTAAGGTGTCTTAGGTAATGTGTCTTGGCTAATGTGTCTTGGCTAATGTGTCTTGGCTAAGGTGTCTTGGCTAATGTGTCTTGGCTAATGTGTCTTGGCTAAGGTGTCTTGGCTAATGTGTCTTGGCTAAGGTGTCTTTGCTAATGTGTCTTGGCTAATGTGTCTTGGCTAAGGTGTCTTGGCTAAAGTGTCTTGGCGAAGGTGTCTTTTCTAAGGTGTCTTGGCTAATGTGTCTTGGCTAATGTGTCTTGGCTAATGTGTCTTGGCTTATTTGTCTTGGCTAAAGTGTCTTGGCTAAGGTATCTTGGCTAAAGTGTCTTGGCTAATGTGTCTTGGCTAATGTGTCTTGGCTAATGTGTCTTGGCTAAGGTGTCTTGTGTCTTGGCTAATGTGTCTTGGCTAATGTGTCTTGGCTAAGGTGTCTTGGCTAATGTGTCTTGGCTAAGGTGTCTTGGGTAATGTGTCTTGGCTAATGTGTCTTGGCTAAGGTGTCTTGGTTAAGGTGTCTTGGCTAATGTGTCTTGGCTAAGGTGTCTTGGCTAAGGTGTCTTGGCTAATGTGTCTTGGCTAATGTGTCTTGGCTAAGGTGTCTTGGCAAATGTGTCTTGGCTAATGTGTCTTGGCTAAGGTGTCTTGGCTAATGTGTCTTGGCTAAGGTGTCTTGGCTAATGTGTCTTGGCTAAGGTGTCTTGGCTAATGTGTCTTGGCTAAGGTGTCTTTGCTAATGTGTCTTGGCTAATGTGTCTTGGCTAAGGTGTCTTGGCTAAGGTGTATTGGCTAATGTGTCTTGGCTTAAGTGTCTTGGCTAATGTGTCTCGGCTAATGTGTCTTGGCTAAGGTGTCTCGGATAATGTGTCTTGGCTAAGGTGTCTTGGCTAAGGTGTCTTGGCTAAGGTGTCTTGGCTAATGTGTCTTGGCTAAGGTGTCTTGGCTAATGTGTCTTGGCTATGGTGTCTTGGCTAAGGTGTCTTGGCTAATGTGTCTTGGCTAATGTGTCTTGGCTAAGGTGTCTTGGCTAAGGTGTCCTGGCTTATGTGTCTTGGCTAATGTGTCTTGGCTAAGGTGTCTTGGCTAATGTGTCTTGGCTAATGTGTCTTGGCTAATGTGTTTTGGCTAGTGTGTCTTGGCTAAGGTGTCTTGGCTTATGTGTCTTGGCTAATGTGTCTTGGCTAAAGTGTCTTGGCTAAAGTGTCTTGGCTAATGTGTCTTGGCTAAGGTGTCTTGGCTAATGTGTCTTGGCTAATGTGTCTTGGCTAAGGTGTCTTGGCTAATGTGTCTTGGCTTTTGTGTGTTGGCTAATGTGTCTTGGCTAAGGTGTCTTGGCTAATGTGTCTTGGCTAATGTGTCTTGGCTAAGGTGTCTTGGGTAATGTGTCTTGGCTAAAGTGTCTTGGCTAATGTGTCTTGGCTAATGTGTCTTGGCTAATGTGTTTTGGCTAATGTGTCTTGGCTAATGTGTCTTGGCTAATGTGTCTTGGCTAAGGTGTCTTGGCTAATGTGTCTTGGCTAAGGTGTCTTGGCTAAGGTGTCTTGGCTAAGGTGTCTTGGGTAATGTGTCTTGGCTAATGTGTCTTGGCTAAGGTGTCTTGGTTAAGGTGTCTTGGCTAATGTGTCTTGGTTAAGGTGTCTTTGCTAATGTGTCTTGGCTAATGTGTCTTGGCTTATTTGTCTTGGCTAAAGTGTCTTGGCTAAGGTATCTTGGCTAAAGTGTCTTGGCTAATGTGTCTTGGCTAATGTGTCTTGGCTAATGTGTCTTGGCTAAGGTGTCTTGGCTAAGGTGTCTTGGCTAAGGTGTCTTGGCTAAAGTGTCTTGGCTAAGGTGTCTTGGTTAAGGTGTCTTGGCTAATGTGTCTTGGCTAAGGTGTCTTGGCTAATGTGTCTTGGCTAATGTGTCTTGGCTAATGTGTTTTGGCGAAGGTGTCTTTTCTAAGGTGTCTTGGCTAATGTGTCTTGGCTAATGTGTCTTGGCTAATGTGTCTTGGCTAATGTGTCTTGGCTAAGGTGTCTTGGCTAAAGTGTCTTGGCGAAGGTGTCTTGGCTAAGGTGTCTTGGCTAATGTGTCTTGGCTAATGTGTCTTGGCTAAGGTGTCTTGGCTAAAGTGTCTTGGCGAAGGTGTCTTGGCTAAGGTGTCTTGGCTAATGTGTCTTGGCTAAGGTGTCTTGGCTAATGTGTCTTGGCTTATTTGTCTTGGCTAAAGTGTCTTGGCTAAGGTATCTTGGCTAATGTGTCTTGGCTAATGTGTCTTGGCTAAGGTGTCTTGGCTAATGTGTCTTGGCTTTTGTGTGTTGGCTAATGTGTCTTGGCTAAGGTGTCTTGGCTAAAGTGTCTTGGCTAAGGTGTCTTGGTTAAGGTGTCTTGGCTAATGTGTCTTGGCTAAGGTGTCTTGGCTAATGTGTCTTGGCTAATGTGTCTTGGCTAATGTGTTTTGGCTAATGTGTCTTGGCTAATGTGTCTTGGCTAATGTGTCTTGGCTAATGTGTCTTGGCTAAGGTGTCTTGGCTAAAGTGTCTTGGCTAATGTGTTTTGGCGAAGGTGTCTTTTCTAAGGTGTCTTGGCTAATGTGTCTTGGCTAATGTGTCTTGGCTAATGTGTCTTGGCTAATGTGTCTTGGCTAAGGTGTCTTGGCTAAAGTGTCTTGGCGAAGGTGTCTTGGCTAAGGTGTCTTGGCTAATGTGTCTTGGCTAATGTGTCTTGGCTAAGGTGTCTTGGCTAAAGTGTCTTGGCGAAGGTGTCTTGGTTAAGGTGTCTTGGCTAAGGTGTCTTGGCTAATGTGTCTTGGCTAATGTGTCTTGGCTTATTTGTCTTGGCTAAAGTGTCTTGGCTAAGGTATCTTGGCTAATGTGTCTTGGCTAATGTGTCTTGGCTAATGTGTCTTGGCTAAGGTGTCTTGGCTAAAGTGTCTTGGCTAAGGTGTCTTGGTTAAGGTGTCTTGGCTAATGTGTCTTGGCTAAGGTGTCTTGGCTAATGTGTCTTGGCTAATGTGTCTTGGCTAATGTGTTTTGGCTAATGTGTCTTGGCTAATGTGTCTTGGCTAATGTGTCTTGGCTAAGGTGTCTTGGCTAATGTGTCTTGGCTAAGGTGTCTTGGCTAAGGTGTCTTGGCTAAGGTGTCTTGGGTAATGTGTCTTGGCTAATGTGTCTTGGCTAAGGTGTCTTGGTTAAGGTGTCTTGGCTAATGTGTCTTGGTTAAGGTGTCTTTGCTAATGTGTCTTGGCTAATGTGTCTTGGCTTATTTGTCTTGGCTAAAGTGTCTTGGCTAAGGTATCTTGGCTAAAGTGTCTTGGCTAATGTGTCTTGGCTAATGTGTCTTGGCTAATGTGTCTTGGCTAAGGTGTCTTGGCTAATGTGTCTTGGCTAAGGTGTCTTGGCTAAGGTGTCTTGGCTAATGTGTCTTGGCTAATGTGTCTTGGCTAAGGTGTCTTGGCTAAGGTGTCTTGGCTAATGTGTCTTGGCTAAGGTGTCTTTGCTAATGTGTCTTGGCTAATGTGTCTTGGCTAAGGTGTCTTGGCTAAAGTGTCTTGGCGAAGGTGTCTTTTCTAAGGTGTCTTGGCTAATGTGTCTTGGCTAATGTGTCTTGGCTAATGTGTCTTGGCTAATGTGTCTTGGCTAATGTGTCTTGGCTAAGGTGTCTTGGCTAAAGTGTCTTGGCGAAGGTGTCTTGGCTAAGGTGTCTTGGCTAATGTGTCTTGGCTAATGTGTCTTGGCTAAGGTGTCTTGGCTAAAGTGTCTTGGCGAAGGTGTCTTGGCTAAGGTGTCTTGGCTAATGTGTCTTGGCTAATGTGTCTTGGCTAATGTGTCTTGGCTAATGTGTTTTGGCTTATGTGTCTTGGCTAATGTGTCTTGGCTAAAGTGTCTTGGCTAAAGTGTCTTGGCGAAGGTGTCTTGGCTAAGGTGTCTTGGCTAATGTGTCTTGGCTAAGGTGTCTTTGCTAATGTGTCTTGGCTAATGTGTCTTGGCTAAGGTGTCTTGGCTAAAGTGTCTTGGCGAAGGTGTCTTGGCTAAGGTGTCTTGGCTAATGTGTCTTGGCTAATGTGTCTTGGCTTACGTGTCTTGGCTAATGTGTTTTGGCTTATGTGTCTTGGCTAAAGAGTCTTGGCTAATGTGTCTTGGCTAATGTGTCTTGGCTAAGGTGTCTTGGCTAAGGTGTCTTGGCTAATGTGTCTTGGCTAAGGTGTCTTTGCTAATGTGTCTAGGCTAATGTGTCTTGGCTAAGGTGTCTTGGCTAAAGTGTCTTGGCTAATGTGTCTTAGCTAATGTGTCTTGGCTAATGTGTCTTGGCTAATGTATCTTGGCTAAAGTGTCTTGGCTAATGTGTTTTGGCTTATGTGTCTTGGCTAATGAGTCTTGGCTAAGGTGGCTTGGCTAATGTGTCTTGGCTAATGTGACTTGGCTAATGTGTCTTGGCTAAGGTGTCTTGGCTAATGTGTCTTGGCTAATGTGTCTTGACTAATGTGTCTTGGCTAATGAGTCTTGGCTAATGTGTCTCGGCTAATGTGTCTTGGCTAAGGTGTCTCGGCTAAGGTGTCCTGGCTACAGTGTCTTGGCTAAGGTGTCTTGGCTAATGTGTCTTGGCTAAGGTGTCTTGGCTAAGGTGTCTTGGCTAATATGTCTTGGCTAATGTGTCTTGGCTAAGGTGTGTTGGCTAATGTGTCTTGGCTAATGTGTCTTGGCTAAGGTGTCTTGGCTAAGGTGTCTTGGCTAAGGTGTCTTGGCTAATGTGTCTTGGCTAAAGCGTCTTGGCTAATGTGTCTTGGCTAAGGTGTCTTGGTTAAGGTGTCTTGGCTAAGGTGTCTTGGCTAAGGTGTCTAAGCTAAGGTGTCTTGGCTAATGTGTCTTGGCTAATGTGTCTTGGCTAATGTGTCTTGGCTACGGTGTCTTGGCTAAGGTGTCTTGGCTAATGTGTTTTTTCTTATGTGTCTTGGCTAATGTGTCTTGGCTAATGTGTCTTGGCTAAGGTGTCTTGGCTAAGGTGTCTTGGCTAATATGTCTTGGCTAAGGTGTCTTGGCTAATATGTCTTGGCTAATGTGTCTTGGCTAAGGTGTCTTGGCTAATGTGTCTTGGCTAAGGTGTCTTGGCTAATATGTCTTGGCTAAGGTGTCTTGACTAAGGTGTCTTGGCTAAGGTGTCTTGGCTAATGTGTCTTGGCTAATGTGTCTTGACTAATGTGTCTTGGCTAATGTGTCTTGGCTAAGGTGTCTTGGCTAATGTGTCTTGGTTAAGGTGTCTTGGCTAATGTGTCTTGGCTAATGTGTCTTGGCTAATGTGTCTTGGCTAATGTGTCTTGGCTAATGTGTCTCGGCTAATGTGTCTTGGCTAATGTGTCTTGGCTAAAGTGTCTTGGCTAAGGTGTCTTGGCTAATGTGTCTTGGCTAAGGTGTCTTGGCTAAGGTGTCTTGGCTAATGTGTCTTGGCTAATGTGTCTTCGCTAATGTGTCTTGGCTAATGTGTCTTGGCTAAGGTGTCTTGGATAATGTGTCTTGCCTAAGGTGTCTTGGCTAATGTGTCTTGGCTAATGTATCTTGGCTAATGTGTCTTGGCTAATGTGTCTTGGCTAAGGTGTCTCGGCTTATGTGTCTTGGCTAAGGTGTCTTGGCTAATGTGTCTTGGCTAAGGTGTCTTGGCTAAGGTGTCTTGGCTAATGTGTCTTGGCTTATGTGTCTTGGCTAATGTGTCTCGGCTAATGTGTCTTGGCTAATGTGTCTTGGCTAATGTGTCTTGGCTAATGTGTCTTGGCTAATGTGTCTTGGCTAATGTGTCTTGGCTAAAGTGTCTTGGCTAATGTGTCTTGGCTGATGTGTCTTGGCTAATGTGTCTTGGCTAATGTGTCTTGGCTAATGTGTCTTGGCTAATGTGTCTTGGCTAAGGTGTCTTGGCTAATGTGTCTCGGCTAATGTGTCTCGGCTAATGTGTCTTGGCTAACGTGTCTTGGCTAATGTGTCTTGGCTAACGTGTCTTGACTAATGTGTCTTGGCTAATGTGTCTTGGCTAATGTGTCTTGGCTAAGGTGTCTCGGCTTATGTGTCTTGGCTAAGGTGTCTTGGCTAATGTGTCTTGGCTAAGGTGTCTTGGCTAAGGTGTCTTGGCTAATGTGTCTTGGCTTATGTGTCTTGGCTAATGTGTCTCGGCTAATGTGTCTTGGCTAATGTGTCTTGGCTAATGTGTCTTGGCTAATGTGTCTTGGCTAATGTGTCTTGGCTAATGTGTCTTGGCTAAAGTGTCTTGGCTAATGTGTCTTGGCTGATGTGTCTTGGCTAATGTGTCTTGGCTAATGTGTCTTGGCTAATGTGTCTTGGCTAAGGTGTCTTGGCTAATGTGTCTTGGCTAATGTGTCTCGGCTAATGTGTCTCGGCTAATGTGTCTTGGCTAACGTGTCTTGGCTAACGTGTCTTGGCTAATGTGTCTTGGCTAATGTGTCTCGGCTAATGTGTCTTGGCTAACGTGTCTCGACTAAAGTGTCTTGGCTAATGTGTCTTGGCTAATGTGTCTTGGCTAAGGTGTCTTGGCTAATGTGTCTTGGCTAATGTGTCTTGGCTAAGGTGTCTTGGCTAAGGTATCTTGGCTAATGTGTCTTGGCTAATGTGTCTTTACTAAAGTGTCTTGGCTAATGTGTCTCGACCAATGTGTCTTGGCTAATGTGTCTTGGCTAATGTGTCTTGGCTAAGGTGTCTCGGCTAATGTGTCTTGGCTAATGTTTCTCGACTAAAGTGTCTTGGCTAATGTGTCTCGACCAATTTGTCTTGGCTAATGTGTCTTGGCTCATGTGTCTCGGAAAATGTGTCTTGGCTAAGGTGTCTCGGCTAAGGTGTCTTGGCTTATGTGTCTTGACTAATGTGTCTTGGCTAAGGTGTCTTGACTAATGTGTCTCGACCAATGTGTCTTGGCTAAGGTGTCTTGGCTAACGTGTCTTGGCTAATGTGTCTTGGCGAATGTGTCTTGGCTAATGTGTCTTGGCTAATGTGTCTGGGCTAAAGTGTCTTGGCTAATGTGTCTTAGCTAATGTGTCTTGGCTAATGTGTCTTGGCTTATGTGTCTTGGCTAATGTGTCTTGGCTAAGGTGTTTTGGCTAAGGTGTCTTGGCTAAGGTGTCTTGGCTAATGTGTCTTGGTTAATGTGTCTTGACTAATGTGTCTTGGCTAATGTGTCTCGGCTAATGTGTCTTGGCTAATGTGTCTCGGCTAATGTGTCTTGGCTAATGTGTCTTGGCTAATGTGTCTTGGCTAATGTGTCTTGGCTAATGTGTCTTGGCTAATGTGTCTTGGCTAAAGTGTCTTGGCTAATGTGTCTTGGCTAATGTGTCTTGGTTAATGTGTCTTGACTAATGTATCTCGGCTAATGTGTCTTGGCTATGGTGTCTTGGCTAATGTGTCTTGGCTAAGGTGTCTTGGCTAATGTGTCTCGGCTAATGTGTCTTGGCAAATGTGTCATGGCTAATGTGTCTTGGCTAATGTGTCTTGGCTAATGTGTCTTGGCTAATGTGTCTTGGCTAATGTGTCTTAGCTAATGTGTCTCGGCTAAGGTGTCTTGGCTAAGGTGTCTTGGCTAATGTGTCTTGGCTAATGTGTCTTGGCTAAGGTGTCTTGGCTAATGTGTCTTGGCTAATGTGTCTTGGCTAATGTGTCTTGGCTAATGTGTCTCGGTTAATGTGTCTTGGCTAAGGTGTGTTGGTTAAGGTGTATTGGCTAATGTATCTCGGCTAATGTGTCTTGGCTAAGGTGTCTTATCTAATGTGTCTTGGCAAATGTGTCTTGGCTAAGGTGTCTTGGCTAATGTGTCTGGGCTAATGTGTCTTGGCTAATGTGTCTCGACTAAAGTGTCTTGGCTAATGTGTCTTGGCTAATGTGTCTTGGCTAATGTGTCTTGGTTAATGTGTCTTGGCTAAGGTGTTTTGGCTAATGTGTCTTGGCTTATGTGTCTCGGCTTATATGTCTTGGCTAAGGTGTTTCGGCTAAGGTGTCTTGGCTAATGTGTCTTGGCCAATGTGTCTTGGCTAAGGTGTCTTGACTAATGTGTCTCGACCAATGTGTCTTGGCTAATGTGTCTTGGCTAATGTGTCTCGGCTAATGTGTCTTGGCTAACGTGTCTTGGCTAACGTGTCTTGGCTAATGTGTCTTGGCTAATGTGTCTGGGCTAAAGTGTCTTGGCTAATGTGTCTTGGCTAATGTGTCTTGGCTGATGTGTCTTGGCTATGGTGTCTTATCTAATGTGTCTTGGCTAATGTGTCTCGGCTAATGTGTCTTGGCTAAGGTGTCTTGGCTAATGTGTCTCGACCAATGTGTCTTGGCTAATGTGTCTTGGCTAATGTGTCTTTGCTAATGTGTCTTGGCTAATGTGTCTCGACTAAAGTGTCTTGGCTAATGTGTCTTGGCTAATGTGTCTTGGCTAATGTGTCTTGGCTAATGTGTCTTGGCTAATGTGTCTTGGCTAATGTGTCTTGGCTAATGTGTCTTGGCTAATGTGTC
Source organism: Anopheles funestus (assembly GCF_943734845.2). Lineage (NCBI taxonomy): Eukaryota > Metazoa > Arthropoda > Insecta > Diptera > Culicidae > Anopheles > Anopheles funestus. Next base: position 123,993 of record NW_026045315.1, read on the forward strand.
TTGGTTAATATGTCTTGGCTAAGGTGTCTTGGCTAATGTGTCTTGGCTAATGTGTCTTGGCTAAGGTGTCTTGGCTAAGGTATCTTGGCTAATGTGTCTTGGCTAATGTGTCTTTACTAAAGTGTCTTGGCTAATGTCTCTCGACCAATGTGTCTTGGCTAATGTGTCTTGGCTAACGTGTCTTGGCTAACGTGTCTTGGCTAATGTGTCTTGGCTAATGTGTCTTGGCTAATGTGTCTTGGCTAATGTATCTCGGCTAATGTGTCTTGGCTAATGTGTCTTGGCTAACGTGTCTTGGCTAATGTGTCTTGGCTGATGTGTCTTGGCTATGGTGTCTTATCTAATGTGTCTTGGCTAATGTGTCTCGGCTAAAGTGTCTTGGCTAAGGTGTCTTGGCTAATGTGTCTCGTCCAATGTGTCTTGGCTAATGTGTCTTTGCTAATGTGTCTTGGCTAATGTGTCTGGGCTAAAGTGTCTTGGCTAATGTGTCTTTAGTAATGTGTCTTGGCTAATGTGTCTTGGCTAATGTGTCTTGGCTAATGTGTCTTGGCTAATGTGTCTTGGCTAATGTGTCTTGGCTAATGTGTCTTGGTTAATGTGTCTTGGCTAAGGTGTCTTGGCTAATGTGTCTTGGCTAATGTGTCTCGGCTTATATGTCTTGGCTAAGGTGTCTCGGCTAAGGTGTCTTGGCTAATGTGTCTTGGCTAATGTGTCTTGGCTAAGGTGTCTTGACTAATGTGTCTCGACCAATGTGTCTTGGCGAATGTGTCTTGGCTAATGTGTCTTGGCTAACGTGTCTCGACTAAAGTGTCTTGGCTAATGTGTCTTGGCTAATGTGTCTTGGCTAAGGTGTCTTGGCTAATGTGTCTTGGCTAATGTGTCTTGGCTAAGGTGTCTTGGCTAAGGTGTCTTGGCTAATGTGTCTTGGCTAATGTGTCTTTACTAAAGTGTCTTGTCTAATGTGTCTCGACCAATGTGTCTTGGCTAATGTGTCTTGGCTAATGTGTCTTGGCTAAGGTGTCTCGGCTAATGTGTCTTGGCTAATGTGTCTCGACTAAAGTGTCTTGGCTAATGTGTCTCGACCAATGTGTTTGGCTAATGTGTCTTGGCTCATGTGTCTCGGATAATGTGTCTTGGCTAAGGTGTCTCGGCTAAGGTGTCTTGGCTTATGTGTCTTGACTAATGTGTCTTGGCTAAGGTGTCTTGACTAATGTGTCTCGACCAATGTGTCTTGGCTAAGGTGTCTTGGCTAATGTGTCTTGGCTAATGTGTCTTGGCGAATGTGTCTTGGCTAATGTGTCTTGGCTAATGTGTCTGGGCTAAAGTGTCTTGGCTAATGTGTCTTAGCTAATGTGTCTTGGCTAATGTGTCTTGGCTAAGGTGTCTTGGCTAATGTGTCTTGGCTAATGTGTCTCGGCTAATGCGTCTCGGCTAATGTGTCTTGGCTAACGTGTCTTGGCTAATGTGTCTTGGCTAATGTGTCTTGGCTAATGTGTCTTGGCTAATGTGTCTGGGCTAATGTGCCTTGGCTATTGTGTTTCGGCTAATGTGACTTGGCTGATGTGTCTTGGCTATGGTGTCTTATCCAATGTGTCTTGGCTAATGTGTCTCGGCTAATGTGTCTTGGCTAAGGTGTCTTGGCTAATGTGTCTTGGCTAATGTGTCTTGGCTAATGTGTCTCGGCTAATGTGTCTTGGCTAATGTATCTCGGCTAATGTGTCTTGGCTAATGTGTCTCGGCTAATGTGTCTTTTTACTATTGTATCTCGGCTAATGTGTCTTGGCTAATGTGTCTCGGCAAACGTGTCTTGGCTAATGAGTTTGAAGTTGGGTTTGGTTAAAGTTGTTTGAAAACAACAATTTTCGGTTGAAGTTGGTTGAAAACAACAGATTTCGGTTGAAGTTGGTTGAAAACAACAGATTTCGGTTGAAGTTGGTTGAAAACAACAGATTACGATTGAAGTTGGCTGCAAACAACAGATTTCGAATGAAATGGATGATTTCGGTTGAAGTTGGTTGAAAACAAAGGATTTCGGTTGAAGTTGGCTGGAAACAACAGATTTCGGTTAAAGTTGGTTGAAAACAACAGATTTCGGTTGAAGTTGGTTGAAAACAACAGTTTTCGGTTGAAGTTGGTTGGAAACAACAGATTTCGGTTGAAGTTGGTTGGAAACAACAGATTTCGGTTGAAATGGATGAATGCGGTTGAAGTTGGCTGAAAACAACAAATTTCGGTTAAAATGGATGATTTCGGTTGAAGTCGTTTGGAAACAACAGATTTCGGTTAAAATGGATACTTTTGGTTGAAGTTGGTTGGAAACAACAGATTTCGGTTGAAGTTGGTTGGAAACAACAGATTTCGGTAGAAATGGATGATTTCGGTTGAAGTTAGTTGGAAACAACAGGTTTCGGTTGAAGTTGATGATTTTGGTCGAAGTTAGTTGGAAATAACATATTTCGGCTGAAGTTGATGTTTTCGGTCGAAGTTGGTTGGACACAACATATTTCGGTTGAAGTTGATGATTTTAGTCGAAGTTGGTTGGAAATAACATATTTCGGTTGAAGTTGATGATTTTAATCGAAGTTGGTTGGAAATAACATATTTCGGTTGTAGTTGATGATTTTAGTCGAAGTTGGTTGGAAATAACATATTTCGAATGAAGTTGATGTTTTCGGTCGAAGTTGGTTGGAAATAACATATTTCGGTTGAAGTTGATGATTTTAGTCGAAGTTAGTTGGAAAAAACATATTTCGGTTGAAGTTGATGATTTTAGTCGAAGTTGGTTGGAAATAACATATTTCGGTTGAAGTTGATGATTTTAGTCGAAGTTGGTTGGAATTAACATATTTCGGCTGAAGTTGATGTTTTCAGTCGAAGTTGTTTGGACACAACATATTTCGGTTGAAGTTGATGATTTTAGTCGAAGTTGGTTGGAAATAACATATTTCGGTTGAAGTTGATGATTTTAGTCGAAGTTGGTTGGAAATAACATATTTCGGTTGATGTTGATGTTTTTAGTCGAAGTTGGTTGGAAATAACATATTTCGGTTGAAGTTGATGATTTTAGTCGAAGTTGGTTGGAAATAACATATTTCGGTTGAAGTTGATGATTTTAGTCGAAGTTGGTTGGAAATAACATATTTCGGTTGTAGTTGATGATTTTAGTCGAAGTTGGTTGGAAATAACATATTTCGGTTGAAGTTGATGATTTTAGTCGAAGTTGGTTGGAAATAACATATTTCGGTTGTAGTTGATGATTTTAGTCGAAGTTGGTTGGAAATAACATATTTCGGTTGAAGTTGATGATTTTAGTCGAAGTTAGTTGGAAATAACATATTTCGGTTGAAGTTGATGATTTTAGTCATAGTTAGTTGGAAATAACATATTTCGGTTGAAGTTGATGATTTTAGTCGAAGTTAGTTGGAAATAACATATTTCGGTTGTAGTTGATGATTTTAGTCATAGTTAGTTGGAAATAACATATTTCGGTTGAAGTTGATGATTTTAGTCGAAGTTGGTTAGAAATAACATATTTCGGTTGTAGTTGATGATTTTAGTCATTGTTGGTTGGAAATAACATATTTCGGTTGTAGTTGATGATTTTAGTCATTGTTGGTTGGAAATAACATATTTCGGTTGTAGTTGATGATTTTAGTCGAAGTTGGTTGGAAATAACATATTTCGGTTGTAGTTGATGATTTTAGTCATAGTTAGTTGGAAATAACATATTTCGGTTGTAGTTGATGATTTTAGTCATTGTTGGTTGGAAATAACATATTTCGGTTGTAGTTGATGATTTTAGTCATTGTTGGTTGGAAATAACATATTTCGGTTGTAGTTGATGATTTTAGTCATTGTTGGTTGGAAATAACATATTTCGGTTGTAGTTGATGATTTTAGTCATTGTTGGTTGGAAATAACATATTTCGGTTGTAGTTGATGATTTTAGTCGAAGTTGGTTGGAAATAACAGATTTCGGTTGTAGTTGATGATTTTGGTCATTGTTGGTTGAAAATAACATATTTCGGTTGTAGTTGATGATTTTAGTCGAAGTTGGTTGGAAATAACATATTTCGGTTGTAGTTGATGATTTTGGTCATTGTTGGTTGAAAATAACATATTTCGGTTGTAGTTGATGATTTTAGTCATTGTTGGTTGGAAATAACATATTTCGGTTGTAGTTGATGATTTTAGTCATTGTTGGTTGGAAATAACATATTTCGGTTGTAGTTGATGATTTTAGTCATTGTTGGTTGGAAATAACATATTTCGGTTGTAGTTGATGATTTTT